>NW_009609935.1:40603-56722 GCF_000690535.1 Cariama cristata
AATGCAGAGTGCTAACAAATCAAGTAGATATATGCATCACTAATCCATACAGATCAGCTCTCCTTGAAATGTAAATTCCAGAAAGGGACCTGCATTTTCAAAGATGCATATAGCTTCTGCCAACTGGTGTTCCTGCATTCAAGTCATTTAAAGATTAGCTGTAAACTTCAGAGAAGAAAGAGAGAGACTTGATGCCTGCAAGCATAAATATAGAAAGACATTAGAATTTTTTTCTTTTTTTTTTTTTTGTCTTGGAAGCCTATGAAATTGAATGTGATATATAGACATGTGAACTCTTCCAACTACTGGCAACTACCTGAAATCTTTGTTAAAGTATACATTGTTTTCAAATTAGCTTCTTGCTAAAAAAAAACAACAAAAAAAAAAAAAAAAAGAAAACAACCCTGTTCTTATTCAGTGCTATTAAATGGAATCATCATTGAAAAGAAGCAAAACAGGAATATGGCAAGTTTTGGAATGTATAAGAAACAGAAATCAATGCTGACAGAAAAACTACAATCGATGATATAAGCTACAAGTATGTTGCTACCTTCAATACCGTGTTTCTGAAATGAGTGGACTGGAATGAGTTTTGTTCATCACAGAGATTGGATTGGTCAGAAAGAAGGGGCTATGTTAAACAATATAGGGAATCTGGATTTGGGGCTTCTGTTATCAGATAAAAATGTTGTGCCCACAAAATACGACGTGTTGGCCCAATATAAAATCACCCTGCTGATTCAAGGTTCAGAATTTTTCTGGGTTAACTTTTTACTTGACAAATGACAAAGTAGTTATTGTTTGACTACACAACTGTAATTATTACAGTTTGCCTATCCAGTGTCCTTGTAGAGATGGTATAAGATCAGGATAAACATCTTGTTCTTTGGCTAACTGGAAAGAAATACATTCCTATTTCCACACCTGATTCAGATCAACTTTGTACTTCCAAGTAGTGCCCAGATCTGATCAATATTAATGAATAAGAAGCCACAATCTCAGAAAAGTTGAAAGAAATGACAGTTTGGGCCATCTGTAGAAATCAGAGATGTAGTAAATAATCATACTTCAGAAAGACAATTTCAGAGGTTAATTATATGCTAATGAGAAATAAATACAATTTTCTCTCATATATACACATACAAGTACTGGAAGAGATAAATAATAAGATTTATTATATTATTTTTAACATTTTTACATTTATTGAGGGAATATTTGATGAAGGCTATTTCCACATAATCCAGCTGGGTCTGATTCTATCCAGCTTCAGTGGAATACTGCTACTCTGTCTAACATATAAGTAACTCCCTTGTAAAGTATTAGAAGCCTGAAAACTAGCGCTGCAATACATACCTTTTAGCCTGTGAAGTGGAAGACTGAATCCCACATTAGAAACGTATACTTCTGTAGGCTGAACAGTGGCTTAGACAGAAGGACACAGAGTCAGGATCCTCAGCAGGGTTAGGTGGAGTTTGACGCTGTGATGCTCTGAGTGGGCCCACACAACTACAGCTCACTGGTGTTCTGAGAAGCTTACAGGGGAATGCACCTCACGAAGGCTTCTACCAGGGGGTGCACCAGAGTTTTGGATTGCAAGGTACAATGTTGAACAAGCACATCTGCACCTGTAGTTGTATCTGGCACCATATTTAACATTTCAAGTTGATTTTCTTCTTTGGTATTGATATATAATAAACTTTTTACATGAAAAAGGAGAAGAGACCAGCACAATACTGTCAAACAAACAAACAAAAAAAATTCCTAATGCTGGGGTATAGATGGGTGTGGTTTTTATATATAATCTGAGCATGTAATACTTAGCATATTGAACACTGTGTCTGAGATATACAGTATAACAAGATCATAGAATTATAGAATCATTATGGTTGGAAGATGTTACTTTAACTTTGAGAACATCCCATGGTCTGCATTAGAAATGACAAAATGAAAATATTCCATGCTTTGGAGGGCAAGCAAATTTTTTTTTTCTTTTTTTAGACAAGAATCTATGTGCCAATGGAGATATGTAAACTAAAGCCAGGAGAGCAATTGAATAACTAGTCACAGAATAAAAACATGATTAATATGGCAGTACTAATTAAGAGCTTTTCCATTCAAGAGCAAAGTGATATAATTTATATAATCAAATATTTGTACAGTTACTGATATAAATAAATTTTTTGCCTTTTTTTTTTGTATGTATAGAATAACAGTGTAAATTAAGGTTGCCTGGGCTATTTTAATTTCTTTACATTCAGAACTCTCACTTAAGCTTCTTCAAACAGTTCATATTCTTTGGAGATTTTGTTTTTACAAACCCAAGACAGTAAGAGTGTGGTTTAATACTAATGACATACAGACAGGGAGCTTCTAGTTGACCTATTCAAAATCATAGGTGAAATAGATTCCTTTTATTATTAATTAAGTACTTCTGCATATTAACAGAGGATGAATTATTTATTGGAGCCACTATGTATGCCCCTGTTTTAACATACAGTTTAACTTATTGTACGAAAAATTCTAGAAATCAACGCCACTGTCATTGCGCGTGATATAAAAAATACTAACAACAAAAAAATACAGAACAGTTAGAATAATACCATTTCAAATATTTACACTTTTTACAGTTAGAAGCAGTCATTTTTCCAAAACAGCACAAATCTTGTAACAGATACATATCTGAAATGTCTGCTGCAGTTAATGTATTTGCATGATGAGAGAAAGAAGATCAGAATATGAATCACAGTAATCATACAAATATGTGAAACTTACTCTTCCCAACATAAAGGGTACCATTTCAATGTGTTAACAGATGTGTTATTCCAATGAAGCACATAACCAGTATGTTAGTTCTCATAATACGAATCTCTACGGTTTAGAAAGATAGGTTTGAAGGAGTTTGTTTCAGGCCCTTGTAAAGAAACATTGATTCCAAATGTATTAATGCCAGTCAAAGGAATGATTAACCATTCTGTAAAATTTTGCATTGTGCTCTCTGAAGTAAGAATACAGTTGCTCTAAAACAGTGTTGTTAACAAGAGGATGGGGGCGCCCTTTGGATTCATGTAAACATCTCTCCCTTCCATCACTTCTGATGCAGTAGAATCCCTTGGTTTGGTTAAAATAAAAATTAGAAGCCATAATTCGGGAAGGAAGATTCAGAAATCTTTCAACTTTTTGTAATTCAGGAAGAGGGTCCTTGATTAAAGTATTGCCATCCACTATGTGAATCTGATCCAAACTGAAATGCTTAAGCCACTTTTCCATATGAACATCATAGAGACTTCTCTGAATAGCTTTGTATTTGGTATTAAGTGCTCCATTCTTAATAACAATATCCTCAAAAAGCTGAACAGGCTTGTGGCTTTCTACTCTGTTGTAATATACTTGGGTATAGTCAGATATAACTCTCTCAGTGGGATCTCTTAGAATGAGCAGCAGTTTAATGGAGCTATTCATGTCATGAATTCTTCCTGGAGCCTGTGGTGATGTAAAATAGCCTGGTGTTTTCTCAATTGTAATTTGATTTCCATAAGAAAATGGCATCAGATTTCTATACCAGTCTATTCCTTTCACATAATTTTCATCCCAGTCAAAGAAGTGGACTTCTGTAGCTGCTACCACAATATTAGGATGAATATCCAACATTTCCAGCAAAGCCCTTGTCCCTCCTTTACGAACTCCTATGATGATTGTCTGAGGTATCTGTCGGGTTGTGCCAGGAGGTCTCACTTGTGCTGAATAGTGTTCACTTTTATTGCTGAATAATCCTACTTGTGACTTCAGTGTTTCCAACAGTGCCCCATTCTCAACAGGAGCACCCTGAGCATGAGTCAGCAGAAGATAAGCTGACACTAGTAGGAAGGCCATGTGGAGAGGAATAATTAGTTCAAGATAATGTTATGCTTGACTAATGAAAGGCTAGGTAAGTCCCTTCTTGAGTTGGCTGGCAGAACCCGTGGTAAACACACAGCAAGTTTCTGAAGCATCTACAAAAATAAAACAAGACAAGTCAGTATTTCTAAACCCATCAACAGTTGGAAATTCAATTCACAAATCTAATCTGTGATCACAACAGAAAATTTACATAGAAGTTTTTTGTTTTCCCTGACTTTATTTCAGAAGAACAACAAAAAAAAAAAACCTAGGTGGTTTTTTTTCCTTAACCATAGGTGACCAATGATGAATACTAATCCCTCAACAGATTTTATTTCCTCTAACCAGAACATTAGAATTTATTTACCCTGATTTTAAATTTGACCTTTATTTGCTTGCTTTGATTTACCTAGTTCTCTTCCATATATACCATATACTTCTTTTGCCACATATACCATACCCAATATGATCTTAATAATAATTCCAAAGCATTTTTGAATGTCAATGCATTTCACCAAATTCCCCGCTAGAAGAGTATATCATAATCTAAATAATAGCACTGAATGGTGGTGCATCCATTTGGTTTCCAGTGAGCTATGGAGCATATGAAAAAAGTTCTGTTTACTTAGAGACAGGAAACAAAGCACAGATATAGGCAAAATTTTGGAATCTGAGCCCTTTAGAGCGGCAAACTAAGAGTGTAGCAATGTGTGGAAAAAGAAATGAGACAAAGTGCATCCGTTCCAACTATCCAGGTGCTGTGAAGCATAGCCACTTCAGCATTGGGAAGATCTTGGCAAAATCAAATCCTCAGATAATATTCTGTAATTCCTTCAAAGCTCCATATAAGAGATACCTAGATGCTTTCTGGGTACCTAAAAACTTTTGCAGGGAAGCAAGTCTGGTTGGAGCTGGATACCATCTCTTTCTTAATCCACATAGCATATGATCATTTCAAGGAAGCAGTGAATGTTAAATCTCTTAAAAATTTGAAAAAAGCTTTAGGCTTGCAGGTATGTGCATGTGCACATGTAAGTGAAAGAAAATGTCACTGTAACGTGTAGCAAACATTTGACATCTCTTGGGTAACTGTTGTGTATATTATTTGAAACAGATCACTAACAGATCTGCCATCACAACAGCAGTGATAAAAAAATTCAGATCAATGCAACACCTGCACTGGAACCACTATGCTTGGACTGCCCATGTCCGTGTCTGAAAATCTTATAGGACAAATTCTCAATGAGAGGATTCTTGGACTTCATCCTATTTCTGAGCAATTATAACATTTTAAGATTTGTAGGACAGATCTATATCCTTAACTTCTTTTGTTTTCAGTGTAGAGTGTGGAAACAAGCTATTTCATACAGTGAAGCAGCAGTCATTTTAAAAATAATAACTGGTTTTGGAATCTATTTGAATTATGTCTCATATTTTAAAGTAGTCTCAGAAATACTACAACTTTAGCTCCTTCTTCAGTTCCACTGTCAGTTAGTCTCTTTCTTTTTCTGAATATATTGGTCACAGTATTTCGCCTCTTAGAAACAACCTTAGAAAACATAGCCAATTCCCATTTGTCATGGCTCTGAGGAGCTCACAGTATTTCCATTTAAAAATTGTTTACTTTGAGGCTTACTTTACAGATTTAAACATTTAACGTAAGAACTTTTTTTTGTAATAATAGTCTAGGCAATGTAGCAGATTCATTAAATCTATTTTCTAAATTCTTTAAAAACCTATGCCAGCTTCTTGGATATCTAGAGAATTACTCTTGTTAGCCTGAATGAGCTCTAAACTCACAGATAGGTAGCAGATATTAACCCTAAAATTACCATTTAAAAAATAAACTATGACCCTTAGTGAGTAAATCTCTGGAGAGCATTCCCTGTTATGTCCAAGCAAGTCCTAAAGAGCAACTCCTTCTTCAAAAAGAGCACAGCTTCAACCAGGTAAACTGTGTGAGCATACACTTATTGAATATTGGAAAAGTCCAAGTACAAATTGGCTTCATAATCAGAGATTGGGGAAAATACTGTTCTCCTTTATAAACCTGAAAAGAAGTTTCATTTTAAAGGTCACAAGTGTTTTTACTAAGAACTTCACATGGAAGTTCTATTTAAAGTTCTCAAGAACAGGGAATGCAAGCATTTCTATGGCAATTACAGGATGGAAGAACAGTTATGTTTATAACACCACCATTTGTCGTTAACGTTTTTCAGAATGACTAGTCTTCTGGATGGCAAGCTTGGGAAATGGTAAACATGCCATTTAGTGCTGCTGAGGAATCAAAATGCATTCTGCTACAATGGCAATTAATGTCGGTTTTGAAAAGCTCCACAGAATGTGCAACACTGACCATGCAATTTGAGGCATCACACCCCAGATGACTTCTGAAATACTGGCCTTCAAATGTTAAGTATGTTTGTAGGCAGTGACTCTGCCTTAATAATTTCAAGACAAATTTTTGGTGATTCACAAGGTTCCTAAACCGTACATGCTCAGTAAGGATAGAGCTATGCATTAGAGGGTTTTGAAAACATTTCCTCTCTTCTCTGAAGTAGGAATATATGGCAGTACAGCTGCTTTCCAGACCTGTGAGGCCAGTAGGCTGGGATCTGGGAATGGGGGCAAGGGAGCAGTTAATCTTTCTTTTAACCTGTTCTGAAACCCCAGTGTTAATTTACATTCTATTCATCTTCATTTTTAAATTAAAGTTCTTTCAGGAAATCGAATTGTTTTTGTAAACACCTTATGATTCTTTTTCAATTTACCTTTTTTGTGCTGATACACACAGCACATTATGCATTATAATGCATATACACCTGTATACATTAGATTACAAGCACTTCAAAACTAAGGCAAGACCAGCCTGAATGTCTGCCAAGCAAGGAATGCCTTGCAAATATCAAGGTGGAGACCTATAGTTCATAATCTAATTTAAATTCTGGAACTACCCCATCTTGAAACAGTTTTATGAACTGATTCTTGACAGATATTTTAGGCAACTTTATTTAATCAGAAAGAAAATTATTTTCAGAGTTTTTGAGAAGTAGTATTCTTGAGACTAACTAGGTTAATAGCTTAAAAAATAGAAGGGGAGAGAAGAAAGAAGGAATTTTTCTGAAATAAACTAAAACCAGTATAAAAAAAAAGATACAAAAGTATTTGAGACTGGGGACTCTACAGTAGTATAGACAGACGTGTGTTTTTTCCTAGAGCTGGTGATAGATAAAAAAATGATCAGAATCACTTTCTTATTTAAAAAAACCCAACACACTAATATTGTTTTATCCCTAATTAACTGATACTTCTCTGGTTTCATGCACCTAAGAATCAGGTGCAAATACTGTCATTCAAAGAAGCACTGAAGCTGAATGAGAAATTCATGCTTAGAACTAATGAAAGACTGGTTGTCCAAAATATTCTCAGGTTCACATGTGATGTGAGTGAGAGTCTGTTTAATTTACCAGCTGAAATCAGCAGTTCTCTGTAAAACACACTTAGAAAGCAAGTAACGGAAGAGATTCTGCATTTTCTATGGACCAAAGTATTAGCAGTATTTTTGCAAACGATTATGTTAGTTTAACCAGTCTGCAAGTAATTAGTTTTATATAGTGGAAATCTCTTAGAGTCATTGCTAGAACAAAACCTTACCCAGGAAACACTACCAGAAATAATCGAATTCAGAATGTGCTGTAAAACTGGTGCCTAAATAGATCAAAATTGCCTTTGGGAGCAATTCCATCAAAACAACATTCCAGCTTCAGCCTAAGATATTTGATTGATTTTGATGAAGCTCTAAGATGCTAGATCCTGTGGTTAGGTTATAATTGCTACATAAATGCAAAGGTTTTAAAGATGATTTATCAAATATAATTGGAATGTTATTTGAATAATTTCTGTGTTGCTTTTCTGCCTTTATGCAATTAAATGCACATTTTTAGAAGATATGAACTGCTTTTTATAATGAAAACAATATATTTTACATTGCTGCACTTGCACACTCTTTGAATCTGAGAGTATTCCTAAGAAATTAACCCCATGATACATGATCAGAATTACAGTGCCTTATTGCATGTATTTTTTCCTATTATTTGGTAGTGTTGGTGTTGCTTAGTAACATAAGGAACATCAACAGATATGATACTTATTAAACAGAAATGAAGTTCAGAAAGAAATTCATGCTGCAGAGAGGACTAATTAAGTAAATAATACCTTAGGCTTTTGTTTGCTTTACTTTTTTAAAACCTTTTGACTAGACTGAAGAAGCTAATACAGTGGCTGAAAAATCATTTTAATATTGCAGAAATGTTCTAAAGACCCTTAACTGCTGCACTCTTTTAAAAAAAAAACCTAATTGTCTTATGATTTATCTTGCTTTGGGGTAAAGTACAACATCATAGGGTAAACCTAACTATGTTATTATTACTAATTTATAATATTATTAAATCTTAATAATACTTTCCACTGCCTGTAATGGTTTTCATTGGAGAATTTCACAGCGCTTTGTGTTAATAAACTGTCTGCACCCTATTAAGGCACCATTCTCACCTTACAGGAAACTGCAGCTGAACAACCTGTAGATTCAGTTCGGGAGTGCAAATGCTTTGGAAAGTCAGGGTTAATGTGATCTGCTTAAGGTCATAGAACAGGTTTATAGTCCAACCATGAATAAAAACTCCAGGGCTTCCAATTCCCCTTCCAGTTCCAACTTTGTGCCATTTCATGGCAGCCACTCATCTCTTCTGGTGACTTATACTTGTGTTACGTGCTGAACTGAAAAGCAAAGAGATTACTCAATGCTTTAGCATAAGATTGAAGTAGTTTGTGGAAGATGCAGTTTCTTCCCACTTGCTCTGCCCCCAAAACTGAACCAAAGTATGAACTCAAGATTTTGTTGTGTCAAGGTATTTGTCCAGAAATACTCCTGTTCGCTACTGAAAACTACAAGGGGAGATGGTCAGAACAAGTATAACAAAGCACCGATTTTTGTCTCGATTTTTAAAAATATATTTTGCTTAAAAAAAAGTGTACTGCTTTTCCTGTTTATTCCTCTTAGATATCAACTCATCCCAACACAGATCAGCCACCGAGAAGAGGACAATTCAAACATTTTAAGGCTTACTGGCATACAAATTTGTAACAGCTCAATTATATCTCTATAATTAAGAACATCTCTAATGCTGACAATATGAAAAAGCTATAGCAGCTCAACTGTGTTCACAACCAAAGGTCAGAGAAGGTGAACTGTTTCAGGAAATTTTTAAAAGAAAATCATACTGTGATGACAGTTATGCCAGTGTAAAGTATGCATATACAGGCTGGCTTTATGTAATAAACAATTCTAAATAACAACAATAATATAATTCTAGAAGTTTTCAAATATCTGAAATTAGACTGTTTTTTTTCCTTTGGTAAAAGTAGAGCTCATTACGTAGCATATTAAATGCAAATCTGCTCTCACTATGGCTTATACATTTTTGAAAAACAGGCAAATGAATAATCCAGTGCATATGGGACACATTGCTTAATACAATCCAATATCCATTTATTCAAATCCAATAATGCAATGACTAATTCTATTAATTCTAAGCATTAAAAGTAATACAACCATCAAAAGTCCTCTTCATGATACCTTAATTCTGCTTCATAGAATCATTTGTGAAATAATGGACATTTAAAAATACTTGGCACATGTCCATATGGTTGAACAAAAAAAGTATCCTCTTTAATATGACGTGAAAGGAAACAAAATTCAGCTACTTCTATCCACACAGGTTAAATATGCCTAGCCTGAGTTCAAGAGACAATGAGAGCACATTTCTGAGTGTGAAAGATATTTAAAATTTTGACAAAGTTTCCTACATAGAAACAATTGTGAGTAGATCTTATTTTTATTACAAGCAGTGCAATTACTTCAGGTATTTTAGAACAAGATCAATTAGAATTAGGTTCAATTGAGTATGTTTAGAGCTGTGTCCTAAAAGTTTCAGTGAGATCTGATTCAGAAGAACTCAAATTAACTATTGCATGAAACTAAAGACTATGTGTGAAAGGACAGTTATCCCAGGACATGATAACCCTTTATCTTCAGCTAGGACATGAAATTGTGTTGCTGCACATTTACTCTACTCTCTATTGCCAAATTAAGTGTAATAACTAAATAACATTCCCATGATGTCATTACTAGGCTTTATCAAAATCTCTTAGGAGAAGTTAGTGAGTTTCCATTAATATACACAGATTGGACATGAAGAATACCTCCCACCTGTAATCATGGAAAACGTCTGATGCAAAATGGAGAAAGCAAGAAAGGTTGAGTGTGAGTAAAATATGACATTGGAGTTTTGTAACAGAGCTTCAAGTTGAGCTCCACTGGTCTCTGTTTATACAAGGAGCAGGGGACCGAGTACAAAAAGGACCACAGATCTCAAACAAACATGGCAGCAGTTCGTTTTGCTGATAAAGAATGTTACATTCTTGTATGCACTTAAGAATTTTGTTCACTCTCATTTTACTCAAACTACGGACATATTTTTAATAGGGAGATGTACTAAGAATCCTTAAATGTGGCACTACCTAGAAAAAACATGATCCCACAGACTGTCCCAAAATGCTGTCTTGCTATCATAACACCCTTCTGGAAATGAAAGCGTCTAAAGGTGTCACTTTAAGCATCAATGTAAAAACATATGTTATCGCAAAGAAAGACAAAGACATTAACATTTTAAAGTCCTAGTATCAGCAGTGAATTTATTTGGATGAACTTTTCCTAATGAGATTGGGGTTTTATAACAGCCAACAGTTACTACCTTACAGGAATAAAAAAGAAAATAGCTATTTGGTGAGTAAAGATAGGAGCTGCAACGTAATGGCAATTGGCTGCAGGCTTCCCTGCTACCAGGTACACAGACTATAATGGATAAAAAGGAAAGCTAAGAAAGGTTAGCATAAACTATAAACACATTAAATCATTGGCAGGTGATATTAGCAGATATAGGAGTTTTGAAAAAAGTTTGCTTCCCTAAGGCTAGCATTATATTTTCTAATTCCTTTTTCTGATAACTGAAGATAGAAAAATTGCCTGATGATAATATGACTGCAAATGCATAGCAGTACCTTACATAAAGTGTTATATACAGTATAAATACACTAATACATTTCTGAGCTAAATAAACCTTCTACAGCTGCAGCCTACACATTTATATTTATGCTATCTTTGGTATCTTTCAAAAATATCATACTCAAGCCAGCCACATAAAAGTCACTGGATTACAATTTCATAAAGGCCCTTAATGTATTTAGTCCATAAAGCCAGGCACATTCTAAGCATACCTCTAAATAGACATAAAAAAAAATTCGGTTCCTATTAAGATGTAAAGCATAGACAGTGGTCAGATTAATACAGATGACAAGGCCAATTTTATATGTCTAATCACTCTACATATCACATTGGCACATTTCAAATGGAATCTCATTATCGTTTTGTTGAATTAAACTTATACCCTGAATTGTTAATTATGCATCAGGACTAATATAAATTGAAGTAACAAAGATGCTATGCCAGGTCTTCAGCCAAATAAGCAGTAACTGTGTAATTATAAAGGTGCAAGATGTAACGATGCGTGGCTGATAACTAGCTTTTGTGTTTATTTCTACAGATCATACTAAGGTAAAACTTCAACCTCTCTACCTCTGCTATAATTAATTGAATATTATTCATTTGCCCACATTCATTGTCACAAAGAACACCTTAACACTCACTAATGTTTAGGAATTAAAAATAGAATTTGCTGCAGAGGATTTATGAGAGACTTATCTTTCAAAGGAAAAGATTCCTCAGAGGGTCAGAGATGGCAACAGAAACATTTGATAGGGACAAGGACAGGTTAGCTCTCTGTTGTACAAAATACTGAATTCCTACAGGACATCCATGTCAAATAGGTGACCCTAGAACCTGTTACGCTTTCTTGTAAAAAGCACAGCTTCCTGGCATTAAAAAAAAATAAAAACAACAAAAACATAACCCCCTGCTAATCTGAAGTGGTGGGGATTCTAAAGCATTACAACCTCAAGGACTCCAAAAAGGGAAGACTTTGTCTCAGAGAAGAGTTTTTCTGGGCAGAACTTGTCAGTATTATATCTTACGTTTTCAGCACTGCTCCAATCCCGGGTGAGAGCACTCCAGGCAGAGCTCATCAGACATTGGCAGCTGCATGGGGAGCTACCTAAGACATCCAGGAGTGACATGTGAGGAGCTGGCCAGGGAGAGAAGCCACGAAGCAGAAGTCTTGCAGGCAAGGAGGCTCCTTTGAATACTTGCTCACAGTTAAGCACTTCAGCCAAGGTCAGTATCCTACCCTCTGTTTATAGTATCTTTTCACAGAACTTTTCCAAAGCTCTGGCATTAGTCTCTGAGAAGCAGTTATATGATGTTGACTGATAAGAATTGCTGTATTGGGTCCTGTGTAATAGCTGTATATCCCCATTATACAAGGCATGAAAAAACCTGATCCTTCCCTTGGTACTAAGTCTTACTATCCAACAATCAGCAGACTGGAGACCTTCTAATGTCAAATTCAGACAATAAGAGAAGGAGCCAACTTCTCTGCTCAGGAAAAGACTGAAAAGCACAGGCATAAAGTGAGCTGAGAATTCACCCACAATAAAACAAATCAGCTGAAAGGCCCACCAGAGTTGAAGTGATCTGTCCTTGTAAAGGATGACTGAACAAAGTTTAAGAAGTACTTCATTTCTCCATGCAACCAAGGGACATATTTGTCTGACCAGAGCTACTTCTTAAGTACTTGATATTTTTAGTAGTATTTAGTTAACCCAAGATTATGAAAAATACTGCAGAGAAAAAAAAAAACAAACAGCAGCTCAGGAGCAATTTTTTTTTTTTTTTAAAGAGGACATGAGGGAATATAAAGAAGCTGAAAACATAAGTCATCTGGACAACTGATTTAAGGCTTAAAACCTATGTTGAATTTTGGGTGCTGGCATAAGCCATGATAAGAGACAAGATCAAAATAAGGATCAGAGACAAAAGGCCTGAGTGAGTATGAATATTTGATGAAATAATAGGATTTGCAAAACTAAGAAACATACCCAGTCCACACTGAGTTTAGGTACGCTGAGAGACTTTGGGCATCAAAGAATCTAAAATTACACAAAAAAGGTCCTTATAGTCTACCTTTCCTCCATGTAAATAAGCATGCAGAACTTGAAGTCCGAGACCATAGAAATCAACTGCCTAGCAAGTCTTAAAACTGATTAATACAGAAAGTAGTAAAAAAGCAAAACTCTTTCTTTACACTGGTAAGTAAATCCTTGCTAACAAAGGTAAATATAATACCATAATACATAACAGGCAAACACATTAGAAAAGAAAAAAAATAGATAATACTCTTGAATAAAAACTCAATTAATTCCTTCAACACATATCCATTATTGAGTTACGTGCATGTTCAACCCAGCAGGCAGCTTCAGAGACACAGGAATGAAAGCAATTGAGGAAACATTTGAAAAATGCCTAATAACTGGAGTACAACACAGAAAATAGCCTGGTGTGCCAAACTCATGCCTCTTTCATACTGCTCTTCAGGCTAAAACAGAGTCAAAGATGACAGTCTGAAAACACAGAGTAAGTAAAAGACAGTTTATTTTCTGGATATCACAGAAAAGCAGAAATCAGATCCTTTGCACCTTACAAAACCTGTTCCCACTGCTGAAGTAATATGTGAAAATACAGTAAAAGAATACTCACTACTCTGAAAAGTCTGAGAGTGGATAGCCAATACCAAACACTTCTTACGCGTATCACCAGGATTTCTGAGATTTAGCAGGAGTCCTATCCGACTGTCTTTCGCACTTCTTAGGTAGGAAAGATAGAACTTAGAAAAGCTTCTCTGCAATCCCAATCTTTCAAACGTTGATGTACAGCCTGAACCTGTAGGCATGTCAGTAGTCCAACCAAAGATACAAACACCTACATCAAAACCTTTTAAATTTCAGTGGAAAACAAAACAACTCCCTCTCCTCTTTGCCCTAGTCCAGTCAGTTACTATGACAGCTTCCCTGTGTGAAAACAATCTCTGCATCTACAAGTTTAAGCTCTCCCCACACAAACATTTTCTGTGGTTGTGCTGTAAACCTGAAAAGCCAGGGGAAAAATACCTGCAGTACCACTGCATCAAGCATGGTTAATTCAAGCAGAATATGTTCCCCACCATACAGCATCACTTCTCCCCGATAGCTCAGTGCTACTTCGCAGCCAAATAAGCCTTCTGCACTATTCATTTAATGCTGCTTCACTTCAAATCACTTGTAACTTCCCAGAAAGGCTCTTTGATGGCCGAGAGTACCTACAGCAATTCTTCAGAGCCTTTAAGCTCTCTGTCAATTTTCATCTAGGTCTTTAAGGTAAAATCATATTTAGGAGCCATCACATACATTCAGAATCTGGACTTTTAAGACTTCAAATTTATGAGACTTGTGACAAATGGTAAGGGTTTGTCACATTAGAAACTCTGACTAGGAGGAGCCACAATAGATGTGGTCACAGACTGAATCAAAGCATGGCAAGATTACACACACACACACACACTGTTAATACACACACACACACCCCGATTTAAATACTGTGTTTGCTGGCTATGATGATAACATTTATAATTAGTACTTTTTTATTTGAAATTGTAGTATCAATTTGGAAAACATCTGTTGCACCTAGGTATCTTATAATGACCTTTTAATATTTTTCTCCTTAAGTCTGAACGGTGTTACTAGTATTCTGGCAGTTGGCAAGGTGCTAGAAACTCCTGTAATAGAGGAGAAAGAGACAGAGGCAGGGAGGGGCTCTGATATATTTTCATAATTAACTGCACATTAATTAGAGCAATAAAACGTTAGAATGTTCAAAGTCATTCTCTTACCAGTGGGTAGGCTGTACAGCACATGTACTTTAATTGATTGTAAAACCCCTGATTTCAGCTACTCCAAAAGATACAATATGACAGCGGACTGGTCTTCTATTGCCACAACAACTGGACATTACCCCAAGGATCAGTACTTTAACATAGCATAAAGGGAAAAGGTACGTACATTATCTTGCATTCTCCCTTTCAGTCTCCTTCCCTCCCAAATAAAACAGACAAAAAACCAAAGCACAAAATTTTGTTATTTCAGTTCCAGACTGGCAAAAGACCTTTACTTTATGTAGGAGGAGATGACAGATCACAAAATTGATCATTGCCATTTTCTAGCCACAATTAAATTTTTTTTTCTTTCTATATAGCTTACAACCTACACATTCCATACTGGTTTAGTCCATTTAATTTTTCCTGAGGAAATTTAAAAAGAAAAGATGAGGATCAGTCCACATTCCTCTTTTACCTGTTCTCCATTACCACTGAAGCACTGTTATATAAAGCAAGGATGTAGGTGTTTGTATGCAATGGTTTTAAATGTAAAATAAACATCTTGTGCATCCTGATCCTTGTTTCTCTTGCCCCATAAGCACACTCAGCAGCCCCTCTGCATAGTGCAATTTAAACAAAATTAATTATCTCACTGTACATTTTACTTCTAAGTACATTATTTTTTCACTTTTCAATGCATTCTGACTTTTTCTGGGGTGTTTAACAGAAGTACTTTCAGCCGGTTTTCTGTGGTATCCTTCATCAGTAGCTTAGCAGTTACTTTAAACCTTTTGAAGGGCAAATGTCAACATCTGAATACCAGTTAATTTGCAAGTCCAGTGAGATTCATAGAAGAAACAGAAAGTGAAGCACCAAAACAGCACTTTCAAATCAGACTGCCTAAAAGCACATAAGATCAGAAAGACATTCTGCTTCCATTACTCACAGTGAATAGTCCTTTACTCCATTAATAAAAGAGTTGGATAGTGTTGAATGAAGACTAGAGAATCTCAATTCCTACATAAATGGTGGTGTAATCTTTAAAGATGTTGAGCATCTGAAGCTTTTGTATCTCTAGGATGGCTGAGAACTCCACTGAAGGTTGCCTGTTCTCAGACAATGATAGAACCATTTTCCAACTCAGCAAGATGGAAGAAACATACTCAAGTATGTGTAACGATTCTCTGGCAAACATTTGCAGTCTGCCTGTTTGCAGCTGATGACATGTCCAAACTTTGTATTGTTTCAGAACAACTTTAAATTTTTAAAAAACCACCTCACAAACACACAGTAATTTGGAAAGATTAACATGAAATATAGT
>NW_009609935.1:56734-72411 GCF_000690535.1 Cariama cristata
AGAGGATTTCTGCTGAACTCCCAGAATTTCCTACCACAACCTATCCGTCCTCCTACTCTCATTCTTTTAGTATCTCACTGTTTGGTCACTGATACATAAAGTGGTTTGCAAAGCATAGTCCTGATACTATTTCCCCCAGTCCAGTTTGTGAAAAATGTATACTTCTATTTAAAGCAACATTATGTTTAATTTTGTGGCAATAAAGGATTTTTTCTGCATTCTGATTATGAATGTTCAGTCCTCTTACCTTAAATATGTGCCCACAGGGGAAATAAATCTGGATTTTAAATTTAAATTGTAAATATAAAATATGGAATAAATATTTCTGTTTATAGCATGCTAAAAAAGGTCATGCAAGTAAGCAGTGTAAGTTACCGGTTATTGATGCCAGCTTCATTTTAAAGCAATGGTAATAGCTTTTGCTCTCAAGGGAGGACAGTATTTCTTCTAGAAACTATAAATTGTATATATTATTTTACATCTTTAATGCTGAATTTTCATCTTAGATTTGTAGTTTGACATTTCTTAGCTAAAATATTTTCACACTCATGTCCCACTCATTCTTTATGGCATCTATCAATTTAAATATATTTCAAGCAAAAAGAACATTAATATTAAGAGCAGGTTGAATTTCTTCCAGAACTTTTCTATCCAGGGAGGAAAGTCTGACGTGGATGTACTTGGAAAGCTGTCACACCTACTGATGCCTTAAAGGGAATTATAGTCAAAAGAAAAGTCACTTCCTCTGAGTTTATAGATAGTAAACAGTTCAGAGCGAATTTTTGAGATCAGAATCAAGATGTTATAATCAAAAACATTGAAGTGTTAGTGTGTGAGAAATATGAGGTTCAATTATTGACTGTGAAAGATTCTCAATTCCTGTACTACGGAGTTTAAGAAATTAGACAGTAGCACATCAAAACATTTATAAAACGAAGCTATTTCCCCTGACATTTAAAAAAAATGACTGATATAACTGTCATTCACAGTCTGAGAATGTTTCAGAAACAAAATTTTGGTCAAATTTAAAAGTAGCAGGAGAAATAAATCATGAAGTCCAACCTATTTCATAAAACATTATGGGTCTGCTGTGCTCTTAAGTATGCATGAGAAATTGAATGTGAAGTATTTTAAATTATAACATGTAACCAACTTCTACTAAAAGCACCACAAAGCTGTCAGTGAAAGAGAAAGGGAGTGGAAAAAGCAATGGAAGTTACGAAAAGCAGAAAATGAAGCAACTGCAGGCAAAACCATGTTATTAATAATTTTAATGACCAGACTTAGGTTCTGTATTTGTGCAAATACACAGAGAAATAAAAACCAGGCAGTAATAGAAAATAATGTAGCTAGATTCAAGAATTTAAATTACTTGGGTTCGCAAGCAATGCAGCTGATGCTGATAAATATAGATTATAAAAGTTTATTACAAACAGATAAATGTGTATACACTGAAAACATGAACAGCTGTTCAAGCACAGAAGAACTTACATTTGTTACAACATATCAAACCTTAGGAAAATTTAGATGCTACTCTTGTGCAGGTATGTAGGAAGGCAAAAGTGGTAAGGATGGTATCGTGATTGTGACTGGAGTAGAGACTGAATGAATCTGAGTTCAGTTTCCACATTTTCCTGTAGGGGCTGGAGCAAACATACCTTGGACAGTGATGCCATAACAAACTGAGATGGAGTTTGAATTTACAGTTGATTACATGCTCTCCAAGTAGAGCAAGCTCCTCAAACTCTGAGATTATTCACATAGGCAGCTAGAGCTCAGCAGCTAATGTGTAATAAAATTTACACCTTGGCTTTCTCACAGTAATTTCCCCTGGAAGACAAGCCTTGAGGGTGAAAATTTTCAGAAGTATTTACGCTGGTCTAATTTTAGTCCCATAGAAGTCAGTCACAGAATAATTTACTTAGTAGCAAAGTTATGAAAGTTTTGAAATATTCCCCTCTCTTCCTCACCTTGTGCTCTTCAGAATTGTGTTTCTCACCTTGCAGTGATATTACAAAGGCAAATCCAAATACCTTGAATATCCAGGTGATAGAAAGGTGAAGGCAACCATAAAATGGATTCCTTAAGATTGTAATGGTGAGTTGCATTGCTACAGCTGAACAATAAAGGAAATGTTAAATGACGATGCATGTTTAGAAATACATCCAGGTGCTCTGGAGGGATTTTAAATTACAGAGTTGACAAACTATCACACAGTATCAGCCCCCATGTTGAAAGATAACATTTTAAAGCTATGAACAATACTAAAAAAAGTGGGGGTCATTGATATAAACTGGGAGAAACTACATTGAAAAAAAAAAAAAGACAATGGAAGGGAACCATGATATGCTAAAATCAAATCAATTTATTTAGACTACCACTCCCCCCCCCAATCCACCACATATCCCTTTTTGCTAAGCAAAATTTTTACATGGCTTTTAGATTCCATCAACTATACAAGATAAACAGCACGGGGAAAAGAAATGGTTGACATAGTTTACTTGACCTTTAGACAAAGTACTTCATTATTAGTTTCCAGGTAACAAGCAAAGATTTAATGTGGATTAAAAAAATAGCTCAGAAACCGAAGTGTAGGAATGTGCAGGAAATCTTCAGCATCCAATGAATTCAGAACCTTGCACCATGCATCTCTTCAGAAAAAGATACAGGCTGAGAGTTTCAAAGGAGCCTAAGAGAGCTTCAGTTACTAATTCATTTGAAATTTTAATTTCAAATTAGAGATGGACACCTAGATCCCTCAGACTTCCTGGAAAGCCCTACCCTTAGGATTCTTTGTGAAACACTCAAAAATCTCAATGAAAGCTTCAGCTTGATGCGCAGTAGTGGACAAAAGCAAGCACAGTATTAGCATGCAAAAGCAGTGAGAGAAAATGTCAGTATAATTTTAATGTGTTTTGGTAAACTAATGGTTCAGAGTGATTAGGAACAGTGTGTTTTATTCTGGTCAATCTCCCTCAAAAGAGAGAGGGAGTTCAGAGGTGGCTGTCAACAGAAGATTGCAAGCATAAGTAATTTGTTCATAGAAGGAGCTAGTCAAAAGGTGCGTGTATTTTTCTTTCTCAGGAGTTTGTAATTTGACTGCTACATTCGATAAATGAACTAGGATAACCCTCGCTCATCCCCTTGCACGTTCAGGAAAAACATGTTTCAGTGAAACAAAAAGGCAACAAAATCAAAACTGACAAATTTATAAGCTCTGAACAATGCACAATTAATCTAGGAGTGTCATTGCCACTAAATACAACACAAAATTTATGTAACGCAAATAAAAAAGAACAGCCAACAAAGGACATTTTAAGCTGCATTTCAAAATATGGTATTTAGTGTCTTAAATAAGCAATCTACTATAAAACAATTTTACAATAGCTCAAGGGGAAACAATTCAATTTGAGAAATCTGCACTTCTGAGATCATAATAACGAGGGGGTAGATCATATAAAATATGTAACAACTTAATTATTTTGATATTTTTCCCAAAGACATTTCATATAAATGAAGACTAAATAATTTTTAATAGGTTTGGATGTGCTTGTTTACTTTATTGAGTTCTGTGGAAAGAGGGACAGAGAAAAATCTCAATTTCTGACTAAGTGACCATAGCTTCCACTGTCATAGCTCAAAGCACAACTACTCGTGTTGCACTAACTTTAGTGAAGACCAGGAACTATGCAATTTGAGCATACAGTCTGACATTGATACTGAAAGTATAAGCAAAGTTGGATGACTTACAGAAGACAAGAAAAAGGACAGCAGCATGACAGACTAAAGTCACATGCCAGAGGAGACGAGGCTGTAAATATAAAAATGAAGCAAGCTAGCAGAGAAAGTTAGGAACTCAGATCCTTCTACATATTATAGATGCCAGGGCACAAAGTGACATGATTAAGTGATGAATCCTAAACAGTTCTCTTGTAACAACTTTTAATGAATTTGAAGATATGTTATACTGTACAGAGAAAAACCTAATAGAGTACACGATAACAGTCACAGTTCATTTAATTTTGGCTTGTGAGTCACGTTTTCTAGACTTCTGACAATTCTCACTAATCTCTAGACTCTTTCTGTTGCTTCTTATCCACATCGATTGTGACACCGAATCCTAGGCCTTTTTCCTCAGATAAGACCTCACTAACACAGAGAACAACCAACCAACCCACCTGGCTTCCAGACTATGGCCCACGTAAATAATCCTTACATTCTACCTGTTTTTTTGCTTGGATGGCATTAATTCTTGGGTAGTTTCTAATCCATCAAATCACATGAAATTCTTCTGTGAAGCACTCTTAGCTAGTCAATAACTCCACATCTGGGATTTGCACAGTTAAATGTTTCTGTTTATTTCAACTTGTACTTGTCCCTACTACTTGTCCCTATTATTCAAAACATTTCTTGAATATGGCAACAACATTTTGACACCCAGTCCTGTCCTCCACTGTGCTTGCACCCTTCCTCACTTAGTGTCACCTATGTCTTCTCCATCATCCAGTTCATTAATAAAAGATACTGCATATTATTTTTCTTCTGCTTAAAAACTGTGTAGTCCAATGCAACTTTCTGCCAACAAACACTGAACTCTACAGCGCAACTCCCATTCAAGTTGTGTTAAAAAGAAAGCATAGGAACTAAATACAAGCCAACAGTTGATATGTGATTAAATGCAGGAAAAGAGAGATGAATCTATGCAGTGAGTAAATTAAAATATAATTAGCCATGAAAGGACATATTTTCATGTAACAACAAGAACAAAGATCTAGAAATGCTATCCCATTCATCTCAATGGAGAAGCTGATTGCAGATTAAGTTAAATTAAAACAAACACACAAAAGAAACCAAGCCAGCTCTCCATGTCTGAAGCTATATGCAAATTAAAGCATGCTTGCATCTTGGCAGCAGTTTTAACTAAAACATTTGCTAAGCTTAATCTAAGAAAGGCTATACTTGGTCAGACCAAGAATTTCACTTATCCTGTATCCCCCCTCTAGCAGTGAAGCATCATGGACACATAGGGAGTGTACAAAACCAAGGCAAACATACAGTGATTTTTTCCAACCATGCTTTCCCAACCTTCAGTGAGTCTGAGTTTCAGTGGCTCTCTGAGACAGAATTATTACCTTTATAGTACTTAACAGATAATATCACTAACCAGTCTTACTACTTTTAGAATCAATGTGAACTCAAGATTGTGGCAAGGAGTTCCATGGTATAACTATACGAAACATGAAAAAAATACTTCCTTTGGTTTAACTTAAACATACCACCTAATAGTTTCATCTAATGCCCAATGTCCTTGCAGTAGAAGAGTCAGTGAACAATCACTCATAACCTAATTACTCGCCGCTCATGAGTTGATGAACTTGTCATCGTCTCCTTCAACTTTTCTCTTCCCAGACTGAAAACTTGCAGTTCTACTTGTTCCCTGTTTGAAAGCTTTAATCATCCTTTGCTCATCCTATTTATTCTTCGCTTTACCTTTTCAAGACACAGGTGCACCACTGTAACACTGCCTGGAAACATGATGTTCTCTACTTTGTTCTATTTTTTTTTTCTAAAAATTTCTAATATTAAATTTGCTTTTTTTTGACTGCTACTATTTTCATAGCTTACAGTGAATGCACATCTCTGTAAATGTATAATCTCACAGCGAAGTTCTTGAACAGTAATTTTCAGTTTGAAGTCAATTTTTTGGTACAAAAAGGTGATTGTGGGTTTGTTTTTTTTTTCCCCCTACCCTTTGAGAACTACTTTACATTTATTTACAATGAGTTTCACTTGTCACTTTATCACTCAGTATCACTGAGGTGCTTATTTGCAGTTGACTTTCATTTCTCCTATTCTGAATAACTTCGTATTACCTGCAAATTTTGTTGTATAAAGACAGGCTTCCTGTTCCTGGTGCATTTGAAATAATGCTAGTCTTATGTCTTTAACAAATTGTTTTGTAAGCTCTTTTTTAGTCTACCTTATTGTGGTTTTATGTTCTATTTGGGGTTTTTATGTTTCTGTTATCCCTGAACAGTGCAGTAACAGGCATGCCTTCATTTCTTATATACTGATTTGGTGCCTCGTTGTAAGAGGGTTTAGCCAAAACCTGAACTTTAGAAGAGACTAAACATATGCTTGTTAGAGATGTATCAAAAGTAGCTGAATAAAGCCATTTAAGATATAGTCAAATGAAATAGAACAATTCAATGGAACTCTTTTTGCATTCTAGAGCGTTCTAATTTGGTACTGAAGTCCAAGATCAAAAACAATCAGATGGTTCAAGATGCCAATACACTACTTTGGAAGTGGTCTAGATGAAAGCATCCTGCAGTTCATTTGTTGAGATTTGATGATGTCTTTGCAGTAAACATCTGCTACAATAAGTATATGATACAAACACCACCTGCCAGTAAGAATTATTTGCACTAAATTCAATAGCTTTGGAACAGTTCGTAAGAATGGGTTAAATAATGTCAAAGCCATAATGTCTTTACTCTTGACTTTTTATTATTTAGTTAAGACTATGGAACTTCTCTGAAAATGAGCTATGCACTGCTCATTCCAAGACACTTAAGCAGACACCCGTTTACAGTAAAATGACACCTATCATCTACCTTTATCCAACTATTGTATGTTCTCCGTGATCTTTATTTCTCCTATTTAACTTGCTCTGCACTCTCAGCACTTACCTTCATGGCTTCACTTTTCTCCTTTTGTTCCTGCACTTTATTCCTCCCTCCTTCTTTTTAAGTTCTCCCTCTCCCTAGTCCCACCTATCTTTGCCATTTTAATTACTGTTAGAATGACTTACACCAATGCCGCTCAACACTGTTTATTAGCAAACCCAGTTTTCAGTAGCATACAAATTTGCCAAAACACTGTCAGCTGAAATGCTCCACACTTCAATGCCTGCCCAAGGTGATTTTTTTTCTTGAAAATGGCAACTTACTGAGCTGAGCTGCTTCTAAGAATGAAGCTGGGGAAAAATCACATTGTTTCTTCAGGTTATTAAAAAAATATACAGCAACTTGCTCTTTGAGCTTTAGTGTTGTTTTGTTAAACAGGGCTTTGTAATATGACAAAGAATTGTCAGCATTTTACGGAGCCCGTGAAAATTTCCCTCAAATTTGGCCAAGTTAGAGAGTTTCTGTTAATTTCTGTTTATAGACACACAACATCTTTTTTGAAACCTGGTTGCCAAAACTCTCTGAATCACCCATTGCACACAGCCTGCTCCACCTTCCCACAGCTTTTTTTATCCCAAACCTGCCCCACCACTCTGCACAACAGCTGCCAGGCCCAGCAGGAAACCCTCCTCCTGGGCTTGGTGCTGCCCGCTTGGCACCCAGGCTGTGTGGCAGGAGCCACACTCAAGTGCCCTGAAATGAAGAACTGCACAGCACAACGGAGCACAAATGCCACGAGGGTGCTGAAGAAGTTGAAAGGAACAGACAGAAAGGGATGAGACACAGAGGTTTCAAGCTTTTTAGTTTTAAGAGGTTATACTTATATTTTTCCCTATTTTATTTTTAAACGGTTCTTATATATAGTTGAAATAGTTTAATTTTGAGAAACATTCAGCTTGAGGTAGATGATTCCCCTGGAACAGTTTCCTCTAACAGCTGATCATAGGAGCATTATGAAAAACTGAAAATACAATGCTATTAACGTGCAGTATGAAATACAGGCACCACTTCTAGCTTCCTCTATAGGACACGCACTTGCATATGAACATTTACAGACCTGTCCATGCTAACACCTTCTTTGACCACTTCTCTGAGTTTTCTGTAGGCTTTTTAAATCCACTACCTTGACAGTCCACTGCTGCCTGCAAATCCTGAATGAACAGCTTCCTCTGCTGTGCATGAAAAAAACAATGCTCAGAGCATGAGCAATAATTCATATATACATCTAAATCCACTGTATACAGGATGCCCACACACTGTCTTGTTGGAAAATCCATAACAATAATATGTGAATGTCTGAATTTTGCACTCCAGATACTGACCAATGTGTTGCTATTTAGAGGCATTATTAAGACACAGATGTCTAAACTGTATCCTGAATTTATTTTTGTCATCCTGAGCTTTCCTTCCTCTATCTCTACTTCCTCTGGTTGCCTCCATCATGTATGGCATTGTGGTTATATTTTAGACTGCCAGCTTTGTGGCTGTATCATATTTAAAGCTTCACAAAAAACCTGACAACACAAATTAAACAAGTACTACTAAGTACAACAGAAGAACTGAAAGAGAGCAAAAGGACTAATAGTCTGAGGTATTCCTATATCATTAAACAAAACAAAATAACAAGTGATAAAATGCAATTTAGTCTTTCATTTCTGCTAACCAACTGTTTGAGATTTTAAGATTGCACCCAAATTATGGGTAACTGCTGCATTTATGGTTTTAGCATTTCTTTAAATGATTGCATAGACAGTAGCATCCCCACATTCCCTTAACTACTTGTGTAAAATACACAGGTTATTAGCAGTCTGTAGGAAAAAGTACATTACTGTCCAAAAGAGTTCTGTTTTACAGAAGAATCAAGAAAGGAGGAAAGCATGCTTCAGAGAATTAGTTAATATATGGCACAAGAACTCAATTGAAGAGTGGAGCACACCTACATAAGAGAGATATATACCCCCAACAATGGTGCAATAACTAACAAAATGCTTGTTGTATCTGCCCATATAATATACTGCCTATGCAACAAAATTCATACTGTATGAAGTTAGAACATAAGTATAACCTAAAAAGGGAAAAGTTGAACAATTATTTCTTGGTGGTAGCCTTATGCAGCAGAGTAGTTCCAAGATCTGTGTAGTTCAGAAACTACTTCAAAGATATGACATCATGGAAAGTCCATTTTAAACATAAAAAGTCTTTAGATATCTCTTTACGATCTGATGCCCAGTGAACCTTCTCATTTTCTCACAGTCCTTTTGCAGTTTTGAAGACATGTAATCCAACTTTGAATATTCTTAAACCTGCTCAACTTTACTGCCATTTCTACCATGCAATGGGAGCTTTCAAGGATCTGTTTCTATTCCCATTCTAACAAACTAAGGTGCCGAAAATAAATTTGTGTAAACGGATTCTTCTTTATACTGCAAATAAAATTATACCTGCATTGAACCTTTCCTCCCCAAAATCCCTGAAGCTTCTTTGCCATAACTAAGGACTTTACTATTTCTTTTACAAAGCTCTTATTTTTTATTATGCAATGTAACTTACTTTTTTTTTTTTTAAATCTAATTGGTTGTACATTGGTAATTTGCTCCACTAGCAAATTTCACTGAATGTTCCAAATAAAATATGTGAACTACAACAATTGAAATCAATGAAATAAGCTGTTCAGCATACTGCTCAATAGGTAAGGGTTTGCTTAAAATGGTCACATATAAAATTTAAGTACCTTAATGCATACAGGATCAAGGTTCTTCAGAAAGTAAGTAATAAAAAACACTGACTTTGTTTCTCCTTTCCTAAAATAGAAGAAAATAGTTTTTGATGCTATTAAAATGTTAAGAGTTTATGCCTTTGTCAAGAGTATTGCAATGTATTTAGGGTTCCACATGTCAAAAATGTTAAAAAGCATTAACATAATACTGACTTTAAAAAAAGAGAGAGTGCTTACCTGTTGACACATTTATATTTTAAATGTGTATAGCTGTAACCCTTTTCACAGCATGAAAAGATAAACATAAAAAGCCTCTAATGTAACACACATTTGAAGCACAATCCACAAATGACCATTTGGTAATTCGTAACTTATTTCTTGAAGATCAGTTGTCAACATCTCAACTAACTTTTAGAACTATATTTTTACTTTTTCTCTCCATTCACGACATGACTGAAGAGAGCTATCCAATAAAGCTCTTAGCTATGTTCTTGAAATTAAGCACACATTAGAATTCCTTGAGGTAAAAAAGCCATACTTATGTCTAAAAGTGTTTGCTTACATTATTTTGTATCAAATGGTGTATCAAATTCATCCCCTAACAAAGACAATCAAGGAAAATATGTATATAATTATTTCCACATCATGCTGTGATTTCAGCAACATCTCCTTCAGTTGACATATCTTCCACATCAACTCCTGAAATATTTTAACTAAACTGTTGTATCTGGCACTTGGATTTCACTTCCACAAGTATAAACCTTTAGGCTCATGTTAATAGCTCACTTTCAAAATCCACTGGAATAAATGGATACTTGATTAACTGTGACAAATGAGCACTCAGAACCAAAAAGGCTCAAACTAGTCATGTTCCACAAAAATTTGGTTCAGAACTATACACACGTTTCAAGACTCCATAGAGATGGAAACACAGGTGTCGCAAATGAGTGGTTTGGTGTTGCTCAAAGATAAGATACCACAATAGGGTAACTTTTTCAGAAACTTCCAGTATATTTCAAATGTTTCCATTCTAAATAGACAACCTTTAATATCAAAGTCTAAGTCTTCACAAGTAAAGACTGCTACAAATACCGCCCATATTAACAAGAACAACGAGGTACACATCACCTGATAATAACTACGCCAAACAGCTAAGAACAGAGGCATGTAAGTACTTTTAAAAACATGTGTTAAATGTTTTTCAAGGCAACAGAAAATGTTTTCTCATATTATTTTCTTTGAAAGTGAGTATTTGCTTATGTGCTTACCACTATCACCACTTACTATTTTAATATGTCTACTTGGAATAAGAAAGTTAATAATATATGTAGATTTGAGGTAACAAACGGCTTATGTTTCCTACATGTTACTAGTTTTTAATCTTACTGATGGAAAATGGTATGTAGTATGACAAATAAAAGGAAATGCTTTAGTCCCATGCTGCAGGGACTTTCATTGACCTCTTAACTATTCTTATACTAAATAACTACTACAGTTTTAATGAACATTCTATAAATGTAGTTGTTTGTATTCTGAATCTGAAAATGTTCCAAAAAATTTCTAAAAATAGGTCGGTTGCAAAAACCTACATACTTTCAGTCCATTATTATATAGCATTATTTAAAGAACATTCTCAACAACTGATGTTTAATAGTAGACATGTATTTTAATGACAGAAATATTAAAAAATAATATCAGATCATACTAAATTAAAAAATCAGAACTCAGTAATATTCACGGGGAGTCCCAATACCCAAAATAATAGATGTCTTCAACTGACCAAAAACCAACAAACACTGACATACATATACACAGATACAAATTGTTACTAGGCCTAAAAGACAACATAGTTAAGGTACACTTCAAGAGTCAAGATACCAGAATTCTGTTCTACCAGTGAAACTACTGCTGTATTTTCATAAGAGGTTTAATTTCAGTTAATTCTAGCAAGCTTAGCCTAGTTTGGCTGAAAGAAGTCATATTGTGTTTCTCATACTAAGTAAGTTATGTTAATTGTAGGTACAACACGTACTGGAGATCACTACTGCAAAACCATACAAATTCCATAGTTTTCAAATTGATGTTCCTTCTGCAGAAAACCAAAACGGAAACACTTCAATGTTTAAAAAAATGGTATTTCATTAAAATATGTTTGATGGGCCTCTGTTAGGACACTAACCTGGGCTCTGGGAGAACAGTAAAGTACCTGATTTGTCTGATTGAGAACTAATTTTCCATTATTAGACCACATCACATCATGAATAATGCTTGTGTTTTCTCCTCATCTGCCAGCTTTTCCATTCTTTTCTCAAAAGAGAAACATCTTACAGAACAGTATACTTTTTCAACTCCAGTTTAATTACCACCTCCCTTGGGTTTTCAGTTTTTGAGCCTGGGAAGTTGGTAATAAATTGCAGGCATAGCTGCATAGGCATAGACATTGTTGCTGCCATCTGCTGCCATCTGTAATTTTGAAGAGTCCTAAAGGTAACTGGACCACTCATTCCATCAACAGGACAAGGCATACGGTAACAGCCTGCAAACATACATTTTTATGAACTTCACAGAAGAACAGTCTGAACAAGCATGTTATTTGTATCAACAATTAGTAAAGGCTAACAACTATGCCAAACATACCATCGTTGTCTGGAAGAAATAAAAGCAATGCTCTTCAATAAATGTTATTTCATTGAAGCAGTCTACCTTTTGAATTCTAGCTTTCATCCACAGTTCTAAATGCACAAATGGAAAATCTGTGGTACAAGACGATCCACTGTGTAAAGCAGTACTTGTCACTGCAACTCTTTTACACTCCCTAAGATCATGCTGAACTTAATAGGAATTGTGAATCTTCAGCACTCTGCATGGTTGGGACTTCATACTAAACTCACCTCTCCACTGTCAGTTCTAACATTCGAGTCTCCTCTCAGGCAATACCAGTCTTTCCTCCTCACAAACTTGTCATAAGACTACTTTGTCCTGCCTTTACAGATGCATTCCATTTAAAATGTATTTTAATAAGAAAGGTTGATTTAGCAAACTTTCAAGTCTTGGATCTATGCTGCTTTGCTTTTATCTCTTCCTTGCACTCTCTTCTTTATCAGTCTCAAGGTAGATCTTAAAATCAGCATCCAATTAAATGGTATTTCAAGTTTCCGTAATTAATTACGAACCATTCTCCTTTCTTTCTTACTTATACACATGAATCCCCCAAGCTTAAGAAAGAGGAGTGGGATAAAATAGTACAAATAAAAGTTTATAACTGAGTAACTTTTATATACGTACCTACAATATGTGGCATCACAATGCCACAGAATCACAGAAAACTGAGGTAGAAGGGACCTCAAGAGGTCACTTAGTCTGCTGCTCTGCCCCAAGGCAGAATCAACTATATTGAAACCATTCTTGAGAGATGTTTGTAAAACCTGATCTTAAAAAACTTCCAGTGATGGAAATTTCACAGCTTCCTTAGGCAATCTACAAAAATACTGTTACAAATTGCATCTACTATTCAATGTAGCAAAAAGTTCTTACTGACACTGGTCTGCAAGATTAATACTTTGCCAGTTATAATGCACAATATGGCACTCAAATTCATACAGATAATAACAATGCACACATATGTCTGTGACTAGGCATACAAAATGCATGTTGGTTTTCAATTCTATAAAAAGAGAAATTCTGCATAACTGATCATGAGTGCTCTTAAATTAGTAAGTTGCAGGGGACTTCATAATTGATCAAGGTATAAATACACTGCATTCTCCAATACAGTGTAATTTGTGTAAATTTATGTATCTTACTTTCATATTTTTATATAGAAGGACTGAGATGCTTTCATGTACATATATATATATCTATATACACACATACCCCATGGGTGGGCTGTGGTTTAATACAAATTTATAATGCAAAGTATTCCCAGGGGGCCTAGGTCCATTGAAGCCAAAGGATCTAACAATAAACAAATTAGCACCTTCACAAATGAGGATTCTATAGTCAAGCTAGACAGCTCTTGACACTTGTCTGCATCCTGACTTGCACTGAAGGTCAATATAACAGTTTATTTGCAAGCATGACTTAGGAATCCCAGTTGCTTGTAATTAGGATGTAGAATTAATTCTCTACTAACAACATAACAAACAGCAGGATTTTATTTGCAAAGGCATTCTTTCCAGAATTTTATACAGATTAACTAAGGCTGCTAACTTTGTATTGCCTTTTTTTTTTTTTTTCCCCCTGCTTTATATGAATAATTTTACTAGATAAATTAAAATTTTCATGTTGGTGGTAGAAAAAGATCTTGCTGTTATGGGAAAAGGACTGCTTTAAGGCTTTAGTCCTGATACCTGGAAGAAAAAGGCACCAAAAATAGATGAAAAAACTTTTTTGAAAAGTGGAAAAAATGAACAATCTCTTTTTTGTCCCCTAGAAAAGTTTTGAACTTGCTGAGTTAAATATTGACACCATTCTACCAATAAGTGTGTGGAGGCTTTTTCAAACAGCTGGAACATTATCTATAGATTTTTGCAGGTTCACAAGCCCTGTGCTCACATTTCCAGTAAAAGCTGCTGTCTAATATACAAAGCTAAATGCCTCAGGGACATTGAAGTGAACATATTTTTCTGCTGTTTTAAGCACGCCAGCAGTCATTTGTAGAGTTTACATGGCTTTCCTGTCAATACCTGCTGGTCACAGTTGGTGAAGAAGCAGTTTCTCTATCATCCGCTTGCTAATTAAGCATGGCAGTAGCCATTCAGAGTGAAGTTTTCAACAACCTGACACACAAAAGGAAAGAATCAGATGTATTCTCAGAAGGCTGCGATCTTTAAATCATTTTGATTTTGTAGTTACTGCAACAAGATAACAGAAAATACTATGCCAGATTAACATAAAACTTTTCTGATAAACTATAACATACTGTATGTAGGATGGACGCTTTAACCCTAATGTTCCACAACATCATTCTTTAAAAGAAGAAAAGTTAAAAGGATTTGAAGCTATCACAATATAGGCCCAAAATCCGCATTGTCTTCTGCTTCTCCTCATTTTCTCCAGTGCTTCATAATTTACCCTTGTCTGTCGCCATCTTTCATTTATTGTCATCCAACTGTACCTCATTTCTGTTGTCCATTCCTTTACTTGCAGGAAGACTGCAGAGTTTTCTCTTATGGTGCTCTTCTGCACACAAAACATCTCAGAAAGTATCAGCAAAGCTACTTCATTGCCCTGTTTTAAATTCTTTGCCTTCTTGGCCTTCAAAAGCCAGTTGCTCCTTTGCTGAATGGCTACCTTCTAACCTCATTGTTTCTTCGTGTTACTCCTCCTTGGTTTGTATCCATCTGTTGTCTCTTAGTTCATGCTTAGATTATAAACTCTTGTAGGCAGAAGTCTTTGGCATTTGCACAGCCCTACCCAGTGGCCCCAGGCTTGAATTCCAAGACACATTGTAATACAGTAAATAAAAAAAACCATTAGTTTTCCTCCAACAGTTAAGATTTCACTATTTTGTTAAGTCCCTTACGTGCAGGGAGGACAAACCTAGAGTGGCTGGTAATCAAATCTTACTACTAACTAAGAACAGGCTGTTTAATCTGAGTAGGTAATGAAATATAGAACACATCAGTAAAAGTGAATCTTTTTTGAGAGAAATCTTCAGATGGCAAATGCATTAGTAGAACTACCAGAGGTGACTGAAAGGCCTCTTCCCACTCAGAGCAAAAACTCACTCCACAAGGAACAGGATCAAGTCCAAGTACGTTTTTGGTCATTTACAAGCTATGCCCAAATTCTTTAAATAAAATAAATATTTATTTATATCTAATTTGTGGTTGTAACTTTTAAGTTCTTGTCCACCTCTGCCTTATCATCATCTTCTCCTCTAAAAATGGACAATTGACATAATTGTAAAAAAATATATCTTTTGCAATTTTGGACAAGAAATATAGCAATAAAATACTATTTTTAAAATATCCTAAGGACAATAATGCAATAGGAGATGCTGCTTGTAAAGGCAACTGGTATTAAAAAGTTTAGAAAGTTTAGTACATTAAAAATCTGAAAAGACTTTCCCACACTTCTGGTAATAGAGATTAGACCTGAAACAGTAAACTTCTACTAGCTACTGAACTGCCTTACCTACCTTAGTAAGGTAATAAAAGGATCTACAGATCATAGAATCACAAAATGACTTGGTTGGAAGGGACCTTAAAGACCATCTAGTTCCAACCTCCCTGCCATGGGCAGGAACACCTTCCACTACACCACGTTGC
>NW_009609935.1:72435-72717 GCF_000690535.1 Cariama cristata
GGGAGGGGGCATCCACAACTTCTCTGGGCAACCTGTTCCAGTGCCTCATCACCCTCACAGTGAAGAATATCTTCCTAATATCTAATCTAAATCTTCCCTCTTCCAGTTTAAAGCCATTGCCCTTTGTCCTATCACTGCATGCCCCCATAAAAAAATCCCTCCCCAGCTTTCTCATAGGCTCTCCCTTTAGGTACTGGAAGGCCGCTATAAGGTGTCCCTGGATCCTTCTCTTCTCCAGGCTGAACAACCCCAACTCTCTCAGCCTGTCCTCACAGGAGAGGT
>NW_009609935.1:72758-73805 GCF_000690535.1 Cariama cristata
TGGTCCATGTCCTTCTTGTGTTGGGGGCCTCAGAGCTGAAGGCAGTACTGCAGGGGGGGTCTCACCAGAGCAGAGCAGAGGTGCAGAATCCCCTCCCTCGACCTGCTGGTCATGCTTCTCTTGATGCAGCCCAGGATATGGTTGGCTTTCTGGGCTGCAAGTGCGCATTGCCAGGTCATGTTGAGCGTCTCAGTAGTGAGCAGCCCCAAGTCAATCTATTCTCCACTGAGCCTGTATTTGTGTTTGGGATTGCCCTGACTCAGGTGGAGGACCTTGCACTTGGCCTTGTTGAACTTCATAAGGTTGGCACACGCCCATCTCTCTAGCCTGCCAAGGTCCCTCTGGATGGTATCCCTTCCCTCCAGCGTGTTCACCGCACCACACAGCTTGCTGTCGTAGGCAAACTTGCTGAGGGTGCACTCAACCCCACTGCCCATGTCACCGACAAAGATGTTAAACAGTGCCGGTCCCCATACTGACCCCTGAGGAACACCACTTGTCACTGGTCTCCACTTGGACATCAAGCCACTGACTGCAACTCTTTGAGTGCGACCATCCAGCCAATTCCTTACCCACCGAGTGGTCTATCCATCTAATCCATGTCTCTCCGATTTAGAGACAAGCATGTCGTGCAGGACAGTGTCAAATGCTTTGCACAAGTCCAGGTAGGTGTCATCAGCTGCTCTTCCCTCATCCACCAATGTTGTAACCCCATCGTAGAAGGCCACCAAATTTGTCAGGCACAATATGCCGTTAGCGAAGCCATGCTGGTTGTTGCCAATCACCTCCTTAGTATCTATGAGTCTTAGCATAGTTTCCAGGAGGATCTGCTCCATCATCTTGCTGAGCACAGAGGTGAGACTGACTGGTCTATAGTTCCTCAGGTCTTCCTTTTTTTCCCCTTTTGAAAAATGGGGGTTATGTTTCCCCTTTTCCAGTCAGTGGGGAACTTCACCAGACTACCACAACTTCTCAAACATGATGGACAGTGGCTTAGTCACTTCATCTGCCGGTTCCCTCAGGACCCATGGATACATCTCATCAGGT
>NW_009609936.1:0-32989 GCF_000690535.1 Cariama cristata
TTTTTTTTTTTTTTTTTAAATAAAGTGAAAGCATTCTTCCTGGAAACACAATCATACTTGCTTTTTCAGATGAACATCGAATTAAACCATGATATATACAGTTCTTAATCAAGAATTCTTGAACTATTGCACATTATTTTGGCACTTCAGATCAGGTTTATGCCTTAACATTTAATGAATATTTTATTAAGTTTACAGACTTGGAATGTCCTAGAACTCTGTCATTCCGTGACATATAGCACATATTGTTCATGTCTGTAACTTTTTTTTTTGCTCAGGTTGTAATGTCTTTTTCTCCTTACCAAACACAAAGCACTGATAATGAAAATGAAATGTCTAGGGCAAAGTGTCAACAATTTATGAAGACCAAGTTGAAAGTGAACATAGACAGAATTACGAAAAAGTAGCATTTTTATTGGAGCATTTAAAACTATTGAAGCCAACATTCCTCCACTTTGGTGGAGGTGGATTCATTTCCTACTCTTATTTTAGTAACAGATTTTTCATCCAGCAATATTAAAATAGCTCCACACCTCGCAAATCCTCTGCAGCACAGTTCTCACCCTCCTCCTTTTTCCTGGCATCCATGGTGAACTGCTTTCTCTACTGAGATTGGGATCTACCTAGAGAAAAAGAAAGGGAGACTTCATTCACTCCCTGAATTTTCATTCGGGTCATCCCAAATGCTTATTCTAGTACGGATTTATACAAGCTGAGGTGGGGGAAGGAGGTGTTATAACTTATGTAATTAGATAACACCTTAAAAATGTGTGCACAGCATATGAAAACAGCATTGTGTTACACAGCAGACCTCCCCCTGTTGCCAGGTAATTGAAGCAGGGGGGCATTTATATCCTTATTGCAGTCAGGGGTGTGCCCACAGTCTGGTGTAGAGCTATCTAGGCTAGCTGTGAATCCCATAGGATGCTGAGTGAATTAAAGGTGACACAAAACAACTAGGGGTCAGTAGATTTTTCAATGATTTGGAAGCGCTATTGAGTGCATCTCAGACGAATTATGCTTAGAGTTAAAGCTATTTTTCAAGTGTTGGATGTCTTAAAATCTAAATACAGTTTCAGTCATACTTGCAAAATTTACAAGTTTAGTCTGAATTTACTGATTAGTTGTGAATCAATTTGTTTTATAGGCCTACATCCACATAATTGTAGGGGGGGGAAGTGTTAGATTGGGTACTAGTCTGTGCAGATTTTCTTCTCTCCTTTAACTAGCAGATTTCAAGTGTATGTTTGAAACTCCTGAATTTACACTTTGACATTATTAGTGACATTATTAGAAAAAAGGATTGCTTCACCAGCTTTCTTTTTGCCAAGTGCTCTGTGAAAATGAAGTAGAATAGGTCTGACAGGAGGACTTTAGAGGCATTGCCTTTAGAGTTTATATATCCACATGGCTACATAAACCATCTGACAGGCAAGGCCTTCAAGTCTCAATCCACTCTACACAGTTGACTCAGTGTCTTCTACCTCTCTCTTGAGTGCCATCAAGCTGTAAGATTTTGCGGGGAGAAGTATTAGGATATTCCTGTTGTAACTGCTCTGCTTTGCATGAACTATTTAAAGAGTAACATAAGAAGATTCACATTAAGTACAGTTGCCCTCTTCTCTGGTGTTTCAGATGTTCGTCTGGCAGGTGGGACTCTAGGGATTCATCTCACTTTGCTTTAAACATCCACTGGGTCTACACATCTCCATGTTACACTTATGCCTCCTGTTAGGACTCATTCCACAATCAGGAAAAAGAAATAGAGATCCTAAGTTTAAATCACCTGAACTGTTGTTACAATACATTTAAGAGGAAGAAGGTGGCTATAGAGGTCTCAACCCTGTGGTTATCCCAAAGTGGAAAAGAATATAACAGTGATTATATAGTCTTAGTTGCAAGTCAGAAACAAGCTCTGTTTAGATGTTTTAGATCATACAGGTTAGTTGAATAAGTGGTATTTGTATTTCATTTTCTCACCTTCTTCTTTCAAAAATACCTGTAGTTGTCCATATTAGATGTTAGGAATAAATGTTTGCATTTGCATTTTATTTACTCCAGCTTAAGTCTAACTGGAAAGTAACAAGGCATTCCCCAGCCAAGAGCATGACAAATATATAAACTGGACATCTTGGACACTTGAACAAAAGTCAATTTCTGCCCAACTCCGCATCCACTGGTTTTTAAATAGTAACAGAGTGCCTGTATGACCTGTACACATCAGGTGGAGATCTGGCATTGCAGAGGGCAGTGTCGACAGAAGTGTCCTCTGTGATGTTAAAGGTTGTCTGACATACAGTAAAAGAACTTGGTGACATAAGAAGGGGATGCACATTTGGGCCTTGAAGGTCAAAGAAAGATGTCATGCTTATTTTAGATCTTAAAGTGAACCAAATCCTCAAAGTGCTTTTTTCTTGCTGTTATTTAAAGGAAGCTGAGGATATCTAGATGTAGACATCCGAATTTAATCAGATGAATCTGACTTTTGTGTAACGACCAATGCTATTTAAAGTGGGTATAAAAACATCACAGGAAAGGACATCACTTTTTTCTCTTAGAATGTCATATAGCCCGGTTGCTAAGGCATTTTCTTGAAACAGGTTCAAAACTGTAGTTGTTGGACCTATTTTTCCAAGTATGAGAGAAAAGTCTAACCTTGAACTAGTGAGTAAAAGGGAGAGGCAGAGAACAGCAACAGTTTAAGGAATTTTTATTTTGTGAATCCTCCCTTCTTTGTTTTATTTAGTATATATGAAATGTTTCATCTTGGGCCAAATGCAATGTGTTGTATTAAACTATTTTTACTTTATTTTCATTTCAGCAAGTATGAGAAACAAAAAAATATTTATAGCTTGATCCAAAGATCAAGATAGATTTTTTCCCATCTTGCCTGTTAAACAAAGAAAGCATCTATTTAAACAACCATAAAGTCCTGATATTTATCTCATATCAGACTAAATGGAGAATGACTCCAATAGTTATTTGGATGTATTGGTATAAAACAGTGCTATATATATGAAATCCAAATCAGGCCTTGCTAACAGCTCTCATGTAGAATAAACATGCTGAAACCTCATCTAAACAGGAGGAAATGAGCAGCAAATCTCATACCAAGAAGATATTCCAACAGAATTTAACTGTTCCAGACAAGTTCCCATGTGAAAACATTATTTCAGAAGAAAAAAAGCTTTATTCCAAGCTAAAGCTAAATCAGCTAAGCTGATTCTACAGTCTTAATTGCAAAGCAATTATTCTGAATTAAAGTATTTTTTATGTTGAATTATACTCCTTGCAGGGAGCCATTATGTAATGGTTATTATTAAGTAGTTATTTCAGACAGCTGCCAGTCAAGGCAACCCTTTCCCAGTGCACATTTCTTCCCTTTTTCAGTGGGTGACCATCTTCCCTTTTCTGTGTACTCTTTTCTTCTTGATAGCAATTTTCCCCCTCCCTTACTTGTTTCAGATTACTTTTAACTTTCAGCTTTCTTGTAAGTTTTCATTATAGAAAGAAGTCTACATAATTTCTATTTCACAGTCAGAGCAACTTGCACAACAAAGAGAGATTGCTTAGATATCTTAATGATTTGTGATTTCAGTGTCAAAAATATGAAGAGCAATGACATAGCTAGACAAACCAATGTTCTGTTTTGGAGGTTTGCACTGACTTATGATCCTTCAGAAAAAAAGGATTTAGACAGAAAATATAGTGCAGCTGACACAGATGGGGCATAAAGCACAACACATTATTTCTTTCTATTTTGGGCATTTCATCTCATAACTGTGTCTTCTCCAGAACAGGGAGAACATGGAAAATTGCCATGATCATGTATTCCTCACTGATGAAGTCTTTGAATCCATTTCAGAAGGAGTCATGGGAATATGGAACTGTAAGAGTCTGAAAAACAAGACATAGATGAGTGACTAGGAACTGAATAGAAATATGAGAAAAGCTGCACGGGTTCAGATTAAAGGTCTGTTTTGCTCGGTACCCTGTCTCCACCAGTGGCCTTAAACATATGTGTGAAGGAAAAAGAACAGAGCAGGTACATATAATATTTCCCTATGCGTTCTACTTGCTGCTATTTTTTGTCATCCCTTACACCTAAAGTACTCTATCTAGTGACCACAGTAGATCTGTATTTCAAATACTTGGTTGATTTCCCCTTAAAATCATGCAAACTTTTTGAATGGCCTTTCTCTCTGGTGGAGGTCTCCGTTCATCATCTATATCCACCTCCTCTTGTTTGTTTTGATCCTGACTGCTGCTGGTTTCATCTTCAGACCCTTAGTTCTTGCGTTGGAAGAGCTAGCAGGCAGTTTGCCCTCTCCGTGACATTCATGAGCGTGTAGATCTCTTTCATATCACCAGCGACTTGTAACCACAGACTGCCAGTCTGTGTTGCAAAATGAATCACCATCAGGAACCTCTATACCTACAAAGCTAATGTTTCCTTCTTTAAGTTGTTTTCAGATATGACTTTAGGGGGCAGGGGCTGGAAATTTGTTGTCATAGTGAGAAGTCAGATGCTCAAGAGGAAACCACTCTCTAGAACAGAAAGTTCCCTGAGCTTTTTTACTATTTCTTGGGTCTGGAGCTTTTTACACCTTTGCTTCATCCTTTTGCCTTTCTTGTGGTCTCATGGCATATTAGACACCCTTCCTGGTTAATAATGACCACTAGAAGACCCTTCTTTCTCTCAGACTTTTCTGTTTCTTTCTCTGAAACAATACATGGAGTCAGGGAATACTCCTTGATACTCCTTAAAATATGGATTGGGACCCTGACCACCCTACGCTTTCTGATCGTTGCCCTAAAGGACAATGCTAATGGACATAAAAGCATTTACTTATACTGTTTAAAACAGACTGCATAGTCACACGGCTTAGAAGAAGAGGTGAAGAGGAACGAAAGCAAGTGATGCATCTCTTTAATTAGCACATGGATGAATTAGCCTGTCTGTAAGGTCAGGCAGCCAGAATGAAAGATGCACCTTAGAACTCCCCACTGTGAGGGGAATTATATGAGGTGCTTGTCCTTGTACCGTCCTATTCATCCTATTTATCATCCTGTTTATGAAATAGACTTGGGGATCCAAAGAGACTTAGGAAACTACGTTTGCTTTCCTATTTGAGATGGGGATGGATTCAAATTCAGTCTTTGAATCATCTGTTTATGATACAGTGATCCAATTGTGATCTGGGCTTTCTGTCCATCAGCCCATTGCGTGCTGTGTCCCAGTTCAGTAATGACAATGTCTTTTGGAACGACCCCATATGGTTCTTACCCACCAAGAAAATGAATAGCAATAGCTAACAACTGTTTCCTTGCTTCATCAAGCATTGAAAAGTTCTTTACTCACTGTGAGTCCCAATACTCCTTATTGACAAACTAGGCAAGTTTAGTTTCAAAACCCACTAAAAAACCAGTGAAGTCCCCTTACTTCTTCAACCTCCACTCTACCTACAAATACAACTTGCTATTGACTCAAACTTCATCATATTACAGAATTAGCATCAATGTGGGCTGTAATCCTCCAGACACGATATGAACAAGTCATTAAGTATGGCAGTGGATCGAAAGGACTTGCCTCCTCTCTGCATTGGAGTCATAGATACTGTGGCAGAATATTTTGAAGGCCACATAGTCTACTCCTGCAAGTAAGGAAGCGTCACTGGTATGCTTCGCTTGCAGGATAAGAGAAGGAAGATAGAGGGAATAATTCAAGAATCCAGCAAAGATTTCAGAAAATTATATCTGTTTTAAGGTAAGAAAGAAAATAATAAATAATTATTAAAATACAACCAACAATGAAGAAAATGGCAGAAGGGATATTGTTGTCTTATACAAGAAGTAAAACTTATATAACAAAAAGGAGCAAATAAAAAAATGACAAAAGAAAACAGCATTGAGAACTTCTGTCAGAAAAAACTACAGATCAAAAATGTAATAGGATAAGGAAAGAACACTGATTCAGCTGTAATTGAGAACAAGTAGAATGGTGCATATGTTAACCCTTTCTTTCTTCTTAAAGTTTGGAAGGAACAGATGTTTTCTTATACAGTGATGGTGTTCAGCATCTGGACACTCAACTTCTACACAAATTTTTCAGTTGCTAAAGAGCAGTTACCAGATTAAATGATCCACTTTCTAACTAATTTTGGTATTTTCACTAAGAGATAAAAATACAATAAACTTTTGAAATGGTTGTGACGCTCATACAGTGTTTCTTAGTTCTAGGAATAAAGAAAATCATAATTCTTTTCAGGCACTTAACTTCAAGTAAGATTTCTTAATAATGAGGCACAAAAAGGAAAATCTCAGGAAACCTCATGTACCCATGATTCATGTCAAAGTTTTAACCTAAAAAGAAACAGTTAAAACTGTTCTTACAAATAATTTTTTTATTTCACAGTGCTATCAGATGATGCTAACATACATTCTTTGACTATGCTAAAATCGCAGTAGTTTACACCAGCTGACAAGCTGGTCCAGTGCTCTGGAAATCTCATTCAACTTGTTCATGTCCACAGCACAGATTTTTCCAGAAAAATACATTGTCTTGACATTTTCTAAGCCTTCAATATTCCTAAAAATAGAGGCAAAATCACACATTCAGGTTTTATGATAATATCTGCTCTTGTAATTTTAAGAAAAATAAGTACATATGAATCGTTCCCTTATGTTGCCAATTTGAGATTTCATGAACAAATTACAGTATAAATATACCTGATTTAACACCTCATTCTCCCCCTGGTATGAAGATTCATGGATGTCATCACAGCCAGGATTGTTGTGGTTACATTGTTCTGAAAGTGACTTTATAATCTGCTTACACCAGTGAGAGAAATCTTACATTTTGGAGTTCTCCCACATTAGCTGAGCCTGAAAACTTTAAGGCACAGAGTAAGCGGTGGAAAAGAAGTTAAATATGTATTTTGGCTTTCCACTGCTTGTACGAACCCGATATTTCTAAAACCCTTTGTTTTTCACCAAGAAATGTCTTCCCAGCAAACAGTCTATTCTCATACAGGAGAAGAAAGGGGAAAAATCCACAATCCAAAGGCTGTGACATTGTCATCCGTCTTCAACTTTTATATAGGCTGAGTTACTGAAAATTTAGTTAAAATGCTAGAATTTATAAAAGCCAGTGCTTTCTTAATAAATATTGCCAATTCCTGTTTCAGGCTGTCAGCAGGCTGCTAAGTAAAACTTCTCTCACGCTGGGAGCCATGGTGTTTGGTGGGGACAAGTGGCCTCGGCAGCTACATGATCTTGGGTCACTCCGTGGAAGAGAGCAGTGAATAACAGAAGCTTATTTAGAGGCTACATTTGTCACTTCAGTGCTCAGCAGTTCCTGTCATCGTTGACAACGGTTTGGTGGTTCCATTTACACTCTGTCATGGAGAATCAGCAGGCCCTAAGATATCTGGTTGGAATGGCCTTAAAGTGCTTTTTTAAAACCTACAGGCATTTTGATGCAAGTGTGCCTGTAACACAGTAAAATTAGTGTCAGTAGTGCTTCAAAAGTGGAAAATAATTGAATTCTCATATAAATAGATGCAGGGTTTCTCAGTGAAATGAAGCAACCTATTTTGCATACTGGAGTGCATTACTAAAACGAAATACTCAGAGCTTATTCCTAATGAATGTAAAAGACTTTTTTTTGTGCTGTACAATTTCTATTATGCTGAGTGCATGTTAATAAACAGGGTGATTTTTTATTGAGTCATGAATTGGAAGAATGCTTTTTCTTCATGTTAAAGTCTTTTTCTGAAGCCAATCACAGACTAGTTTCTGTTTGAACTTTCTCTAGAGTTTACCAGATGTTCTGTTTGGATTCTACATTACTGCATTGTGTTCACTGCAGTTCACAGATGGGCTTTCCTCTGAACTAATGAAAACCTAATGAAACCCATATATGTATTTAGCATTTGATAATACAATATAATATAATGCTTTCTGTCGCTGTTTGTCATTCACGCTTAAATCGGCAGAGCAAATGCAAGCCTCTAAGAGACATCGTGAGTTTGCAAGCAGCCAGAAGACTTTGCTTCTCTTCTCTCCTACTATGTGTGTATGTGTCCCTGCTATCTTGCGGTAGCAGATAACTGCACTTTCAATAGTGCCTGGGTTTTGGTTCTGTTTCAGTTGGTAACATAGGAAAGCTGAAGGTCAGATAAGAGGAGTGTTCAAAAGCATGTGTCGACAGAGTTGGTTAAACTGGAGGGTTGCTTGATATGAGTGGAGAATATTTTCGGGAACAGAAATCAGTGAGGAACTGGGAAAAACAAAACAAAACAAAACAAAACAAAACATAACATTTTAATCAGTTTCTGTTAAACCGTGATAGTGGACAGATAACCTCAAACACTGTATTTCCGACAGTCTGGTGTGTGAATACTCGACAGGCACAGAGGGTTTTGCAGTATGAAGTCTAACCAGAAGCCAGTTCCGAATGGTGATCCCCAGAGGCTGATGCTGTTTGGTGACTGCAGGGATGCAATACACCCTCTGCAAGTCTGTGGGCGATACTACATCATGGGGAGCAAACAGCACGAACCAGGCGAGAGCTGCTCTCCAGGCAGACCTGGACAGGTTGGAGAATTGGGCAGACAAGAAGCTCATGTGGTTAAAAAGAAGTAAGTACGAAGTCCGGCATCTGGGATAGAGCAACCTCATGCAGATGTGCAGGCTGAACTCTGACTGGGAAAAAGACAACTTTGCAGAAGAGGACTGGGGTTCCTGGCGGTCAACGAGTCAAGCATTAATCAGCAGTTTGCCTTTGCAGCAACGAGGGCTAATATCATACTGACCTGTGTTGGTGAGAGCGTAGCTAGCAGATGAGGAAATTATTATTTGTTTATTTCCCTCTATTCAGCCCTTGTGGGCTACATCTGGAAGTTTCCACATTTGGACTCCCCGGTACAAGAAAGACATTGACAAACTGGAGGGTCCAGCACAGAGTCACTGTGAAGGTTAGGAGGCACATGACACATACGAAGGGATTGGAAGAGCCGGGTTTGTGCTTCTTTGGAGAAGACAAGGTTGAGGTAGGAATCTTAACACTGACCCCACCTATCTAACAGGAATTTACAAAGAAGATAAAGTCAGACTCCTTGAAGGTGCACAGCAAAATAATGAAGGACAATGGCTACAAGTTGCAAATTCTAGTTAGCTATTGGGAAATAATTTTTCACAATAAAGATAATCAAGAACTGAAATGGATCACCCAGAGAGGTTGTAGAACCTCCATCCTCAAAGGCAATTAAAATGCAATTGGATGTGACTGAGCAACCTGATCCAACTAGCTAGATGAAGCTTCAAAGCTGGCCCTGTTACAGAAGCCTCTTCTGGGTCCTATATAAATGATTCCGTGGTTCTGTTTGGATCTTTTTAATGCCTTCTATTAATGACACCCTCCCATTTACAAGAGAATATTATTAATACTGAGGAAGTAATTATTAAAGTTAATATTAATAATTTTGTTTTCTTCTATCTCCAAAGGCACCTTGAATGCTCCCTAAGGCAGAAAGCAGCATTTTGAAAGCAGACAAATGACTTCACATTTGAAAAGGAAGATTCTTTCTATTCTTTTGAACTTGCAAATAACCACCAGCTATCCAAATAATGAAAATGGTGGCTCCAGCAATCATGCTGAACAGAGCCCATCAATTCATTTCTAAAATACTCACATGTCGGTTGTACTATATTTTTACTAAGGGTAATAGAAAGATTTCTGCTTGTAATCCTGGGATTGTGACCCAGTAGCATAGAGCTGTAGCTATGTTTTCCTTTCCTCTATTACTGAAGATTGACTTTGGGCAGAAAAAACCTGTATCCCTTTCTTGTCTCAGCATAAAAACTGAAGAATTTTTGTTCCAGGAAGATATACTAGGAAATTTGTGACAGACATTTTTCCCACAGGGAAATAGGGATTCATGACCTCCTGGGTCCCTAGGTTATTGGCAGCAAATGTGCCAGAGTCTGACAGTCGGGCTCCTTGCGGTTCCCTGGTCCTATGAGACCCCCAGGCAGAGAGGCTCCAGGGCACTTCACCAGCTCCCAGGCTCCAGTGCTCCCCAGAAGGCTGTTGTAGAGCAAAGGAACCTGGAAAGCACAATGCTTTTCAGAAATATGGACATGTTCCTGGAGCAGAAACAAAGAATTTGGCTTTTCCTCCCCAAAAAAGCCTTTTCAAAACATGAAATATTTTTTGCAGAAATGAAGTTAAGCTTCCCAGCCTGGTGGATATCTATGCTGAAGGTCCATCCAGTCTTGACTAAGCTTTTTAGTCTAGTCACAGGGCATGCAGTAGTGGCTGTGTAGCCTGGGATGGCTCATCTGAGGCAGAGCTTTCATATTTTCTAAAGCAATGGGCAGAGTGTCCCAAAGATGGTACAGGTGTCAGAAAACTGCTTTCTCCTATTTTTTAAAGAAACTGATGACTCCATAGTACATTCCTACCTCATCAACTCATGGAAAGACAGATGATCTGAGAAAAATCATGAAAGTAAATGAATATTACAGTTGTGCTACATTCCCTGGAGAAAACACATGTTTTCGGTGTTCTCCGCTCATAGGAGTGTGTTTGGGGGAAGTGAGCACATTTGACTACATGTATCAGTGTCTGCACCCATTCTGTAAAATGTTTATTACTTTTCTTTATACGAAGAGTAGTTTTTGGAAATTATAAGGCAGTATAATATATAGTGCAGATGATACTAAATATGATTAACATTTAAATCATTTTAGTCTGACAACACAGATTATCATAATGAAGAGATAAAGATGTGCAGTGTGTAAATCAAGTCCAAGCATCAGCCTTTTTAGGTCTCGACTGGGTCTAAAAAGAAACATACGCATATGTTAGTCATATATCTTTGAATTACAGGCATGTGTTTGCACACCTCTGAGAAAACAGATGACATTCCCATATCCAGTTGGAGTAATGGCATATATTCTTGTCTATGAGCAGGGCTCTACCTCATTTTGCCTGCAGCATTTTTCCTCTTCCTTTTCATTTATTTTTCATGTTCAGTATGTAAATGACTGGAGTCAAACCAAGAAAAAGACCCAGACAGGTACTAGACAAATGGAGATAAGAGTTTCTACCCTGAAATGCTAATTCTCTAAAAAGATGAAACAAAAAAAAAATAACATCTAGATATGGCTGATGGACAGAACATGCGTGCAGATCAGCTTCAAACACCAAATTTCAGTGCATTAACTAATTTGCTTTTGGTTTTGTAGTTTACATTGTGAGCTAAGGTTGTGAATCGCCTCCGAAGTACTTTGTTAGTTGGAAGACAGTGGAAGGTGTTGGAGATGAAGAAAGACAGGAAAAAGAAAATGTCACATGGTCTGGCATGCTGAGCATGAAACCTACAGGGGCAGCAGTGCCTGAAGGTCCCTGCTGAAGATCCCTGCCTGGTTCCCCATTCCAGTCTCTTTCCTGAAAGCTGTCTGACAGGGAAGAGCAGAGGGACTGTATGAGACTCATTCTGATAGAATTCATTCTCAGGGTCCGCATTCGGCCCAGGGAAGGTATGTTTAACTATTCAAGGGCTTCCCTAAAAGCCAGAATCTTCTCAGCTCCTTTGAAGGTCTGTTGGCACCACCACAACAGTAGAAAGAAGACTTCAGCGTATATTAATGCATTACTTACTTACATATGCTTTATCTTATCTATAGCTTTTCCTTGTTTGATACACACCATATACGGGATATTCTTTGAAGGACGGTGCGTTGTAACACTGGTTTTGGATGGGCAAGTAGTAATAATAAGACCTCTGAACTTTCCAGCTGTGTGTAGTACACTGATTTATTATCACGGGAAATAAAAGAGAGTGACAAAGCAATTTGTGTTGCACAAACGAGGAACAGCTTCTTCTTCACGACGGCATTGTCAGACTTTCAATCACAGGACAGGGTCACTCCTGTAACTCGCTTGGTGGTTCTTCAGTCTTCAGTTCCCACCCTGGTTTTGCTCAGTCTCTCTTTCTACTGTGTTTTTACTCTTGATTACAATATTATTAACGTCCAGATGACTATATTTAAGTGTCCTTAGCACGGAGGAACCCAAGTAAAACTAATTACTGTTTATTTTTAGATTTCTTTTCTGGGAAATTTTGCATCTCCTTACTTGCCACACTATTGTACACAATTTAATTTAACATTGTCTCAGATTTCTTTACTATATCTCTTTACAGTAGTCAGATGTGTGAATGAATTACACCTGCTTATATAGACCTGGAACGGATAAGAAAGAATGAGGAAGAAGTTAGTACATTACCTTCTCATTTAAGTTGCATCTATGTTCAGGCCCAAAGAACCAGCTATTTGCTTCAAAATGCACCTAGAGAAAATAATCTAAACTGTATTTAGGTGACATTGAGTTCATAAATGGCAGTTGCAATGCAGGAAAGAGGCCTCAGAGTTGTCACTGACAATTATCTATTAAACATCAGTTCAAAGTGCAAAAGCAGCCAAAAAAAAGCCAATAAAGAACTGGTCATATTGAGATGACAATCGAGGAGAAAAAAAGAAAAAAAAATGCATGAAAATGAATTCACAGCAACACAAAACCTCATCTGCAATCAGATAAATGCATTGTGCACTCACACCTTCAATGCCGTGTGCGGTTCTGGTGCTCAGCCTCCGCCCATCCCCATCCTCAGGGAGGTGCCCGAGGGGCTGGGGCTGCCCCTGCTGCTGTAGGAGATCATGGAGGCCTTCATGTCAGAAGGTTCAAAAAAAAAATTACTAGGTTTTTGGGTATCAGGCAGAGAAAGACCAACGGGAGTGTGATATCCCTGTCATTGCTAATCCAGTAACAGTGGATGCTGGGGGTTGCCAAGGGGGGCACAGCAGACAGTGGCCAAGCCTGTGTGCTCCCCTGATGCCAGAGGCAGAGTGGTTCCTTCAGTGGGCCACTGTTTTGTCCCTGTCAGGCATTTGTTATGCTCTTGCAAAATTACAAAGTGGTATCGTATCCACTCCAGAAACCACAGCAAATCTGGAAGAATCTTAGTCAAAACATCAGATGGTTGAGGTCTTATCGATGTCACTCAATCCTGCCCTTGGCACTACAGGTTCAGGAGCACCTGCTGCCTGACATTAGTCCAACATTGCCTCAGTGTTGAAGCTCTTCAACTTCAACAGCTCCACTGCTTCATGTTAGCTTCTTTATCCAGATGTGCTGAGTAATCAGCAGCAGCCTCAGACTCCCAGGTCTGGCATGGCAGTGAACTGCCCGATTAGTGAGGAGTTACTTTAACCACATCTCTCTCTTCTATGCTTCTGGGAGCAGAACAGGTGATGTGTCAAGGGAAGAGCCACTCTGGTTTACTGTTCCTTAACACCTCATGCTGACATTATGTCTGCAGAAATGCATTGCAATCGACCTCTGGCCTGAACAGGGACCATGTCTTTCCTTTAATCTCCTGGCTGACATTAGTGCCAGCTCTGCCTTCCTCTTTACTATTCAGCCTATAAGCCTGAAGGACCAGAAAAAGAAAATCCTGCATTACTGTACTTCTTTTATTCTCAGGAAAGGAACAAACACCCTAAGAGTACTGGGGCATGCTCACATACATTGTCTGCATGGCAAAAGCATGTCAAAGAACCCCAGAACTTATTAAGTTACACAGAAAACATGGCCAGTTTGATGCTGTCCCTCCATTTAAACTGCAAAGTTTTTGCTGTATGCAGAATTTGTTCATGGCAATTATATGAACATGAAAAAGGAGATAATCACCATTAGATAACATTTCAAATTTCATCATTTAATCAGCTCCTATTGCTGACCATTTAAAAGCATTTGGACTACCTTCTCTTTTTGGTGTTTTTTTTTTTTTTTTCTTCCTTCAGAAAATCAACTATGCTGTTTTCCACATAAAGCAACAGCAGAGTGGAAGTGCTGCCTGTGGTTAATCTCCTGTTCTTGGTTGACATGTACGCTGGCTCCCAGTTTGCTTGGAGCCAGCTTGCTGGCCAGGCTAATGAGATTTCCAGACCTGCCTCCTCTCCTTACGGTCGCTGTTCCTCACACACCCTCAGAGCTCCCACAAAGCCTGCCAGAGAAGGGGTTGCCCTTCAGAAAAGGAGTTTAAGGAGGAAGATGAATCTGTACTTCCCCAGTCTTTAAAGGAAGGCAGTGACCTCTCCATCTCTAGGGCTCTCCTTTCTCAACTCAAGCACAAGTCAATGGTCTCAGTTTTAACACTGAAGCTGCCATTTGATATTGGCTTGGGCAGTGCTATGAAATGAACCCTAGAACACATTTTCCTGTGCTGGATTTGGACTTTGAAACTATGCATATTGAGAAATCAGGCTGACCACATGCCAATACACCATTGTACAGAGACGCAGCCAGAAACTCAAAATTACAAGTTTGTGAGGGTTTGTGAAAGTATGAGAAACAGACGGCAGGAAAGGCGGTACTGATTTTCTATATTGCTTTCAAAACTTTTCATAAAGAGAGTTGAAAAGAATTATGTATTCTTAAATTACTTTAATGTATGTTTTAGCATGCTAAATAACTGTTCCTGTCATTTAAAGACAGACATCATTGGTCATTAAATGATAATCAAAATAAACTGCAAAATCTGAAGCTGCTATACTTACACCAAATTCAAGGGACACTTTACTCTTCTACTAGTGGTACAAATATATGTCTTAGATTGTACTCCTTTATGCCTCCTAAAGTATCACAGAATTGCAAAATCGTCAGGGTTGGCAGGGACCTCTGGAGATCACCCAGTCCAACCCTCTGCCAAAGCAGGGCCACCTACAGCAAGTTGCACAGGATCGTGTCCAGGCAGGTTTTGAATATTTCCAGAGATGGAGACTCCGCAGCCTCTCTGGGCAACCTGTACCAGTGCTCCGCCACCCTCAAAGCACAGAAGTTCTTCCTCATGTTCAGATGGAGCTTCCTGAGTTTCAGTTTGTGCCCGTTGCCCCTTTACCTGTCGCTGGGCACCACTGAAAAGAGTCTGCTGAAGGAAATTTCAGCAGAGTCTGTTGACACTCACCCTTAAGTATGAGATCCCCTCTCAATCTTCTCTTCTCCAGGGTGAACAGACCCAGTTCCCTCAGCCTTTCCTCACCAGGGAGATGCTCCAGTCCCCTCATCACCTTCATTGCCCTCAGCTGGACTCTCTCCAGTAGTTCCTTGTCTTACTTGAACTGGGAGCCCAGAACTGGACACAGCACTCCAGATGTGACCTCAGCAGGGCAGAGGAGAGGGGGAGGAGAACCTCCCTTGACCTGCTGGCCACACTCTTCCTCATGCACACCAAGATACCATTGGCCTTCTTGGCCATGAGGGCATATTGCTGGCTCATGGGCAACTTGTTGTCCATCAAGACTCCCAGGTCCCTCTCTGTCGAGCTGCTCTCCAGCACATCAACCCCAGCCTGTACTGGTGCATGGGGTTATTCCTCCCTAGATTTGATGTGAGCTTCACCAACTGTTGTCTTCACTTGCCCCACAGGCTTACAGCAAGTAATGGCATGGTGATGGCTGGTGCCTTATTCCTTCAGCAACCATAGGCTCTTAAAGCACAGTTGAATGTCACCTAGTTGTATTGACACACCAACACAAAGGAAACAAACAAATCCCTGCAATCACTTTAATCAAGCTTAAGACATGATCTTCCAGAAGCAGAAGCTACATATTTCCAGAAATAGTAGGCTGGGACTCAAACTCATGAATTATCTTGTCAATGAAAGAGTGGCAAAAGACCTAAATACTTTATGAATATGTTACTTTTGTAGACACGTAGCAATACAGACATGCAGAAAAAAACCTTAGACGTATTTTTAACCTGCAAAGGGTCTTGGTAACTGGCTGAAAGTCCACTTGCATAATTCTTCATGTTAACAGCACCACAAATTATAGCTGACACTTCTACTGCAGCCCGTGCTGTTTTTTCCTATATGCATGAAATAGTGCCAAAATATCAAAAAGACCCACGTTTTCTTTTTAATGGGTTATGCTCCACTGCAGCTTCCCAAGAACTTCTTAGCTCTGCAGAGTTTCTTCTCTCTTATTTTCCAGTGACAAATGCAAATATAGAAGTGTGCTCCCAGTTGTGCTCATTGTTATTTGTTTAGATTATTAGAACTGAAATACTGAGGTCTTGCAAAAATAGTTTGTGGAAACAGTGATAATAAAATACCCTTTAGTAACAATAAATAAAAGGAAACACTAACATGAGAAATCGTGGATAGTTAAAACTTGCTTGCCTTTCTAAAGCTTTTTTGCCTTTTAAGGATTATTTCACCTTTTAAAGGCAATAGGCACCTGACAACAGCTCCTCAGCTCTGTAATATTAAAGAGCTCATCTGAAGAATGATGGGCTCCTAGAAGCAAATAAGGGACCATTTTCGCCCATGAACAAATTCACAGAAGGAATTTTCCACTGCATAAACTGTGGTGATAGCAAAATCTTGAGGGAAAGTAGGAAAAAGTGTTTGACAATTTTTTTTAGAAGGTCTTAGAAATCTTAAGTGTCTTATAATCATTCAGGGGAGCTCGTTTTCAATGGCTGCTCCACACTCTCATGTGTACGCTTGTTCATGAATTTTCAGCATCCATAAACAAAACTATACCTTTTTTTTTCCTGGATCTTCTCTGCACTCTTTTCACATATCTACATCTCTTCTGAAGTCTCAATCTCTAAACCAGAAACTTATTTTCCAATTGAGGTCATACCAGCTCTGAGGATAGCAAAATATTAATCTTGCTCTCTCATGTATGATAGTCTTATCTATTTGCCCTTTTTTGGAGTAAGATCACATTTTTGATGTGTTGAAACCGAACATATATATTTATATATATGTATGTAGGTGGCTGTCAAATTACATTGATTAGCCTCATGTTAGACAGGAAAGGCAAATTTCCTTGTTTATGAGGTGCTGATGATAGTATTGCTACACAGTGCAGAAGGGGTTGTACTTTGCACAGTGTAGATAGTCCAGTTAGTCTGGACATTTTTATCTGTAGACTCAGTGGGCCACCAAGTAAGTGGATCAGAGAATAAGTGACGTTTCCTTCAGCAGACATTTTTCAGAGTAAACCTGTCGGAATTGATCTGGCCATGTTTGACACTACCTTAGAGAAGGAGACTGGAAGTGATAAAACCTGAAGTCTCTTCATTTCTTTAATTCTCTCTTGTGGTGATTTGGCCACAAAGGAGCTGTAATTCAGATTTGTCACTTCTCATTCTCTTCTTATGAACAAGACTGCACCTTTTATGACGTATCTGGGGCCATGTGATCTCCATGTTACATTAAGGGAGATGAAGTTTAGGCAAGAAAAGCAGACCTTGGAAGAAGATACAAGGCAATGTAACACAGTGATGAAATGCAGTGTGATGCTGAAATGATTACTGGAATTTTTCCTAAGAATCTATCAATAGACATGAAAAGTCACAAACGTGATGATAGCGTTGAATCAGACAGGCTTCGTTTAGTTTTATAGGTGTAACTGATTTCAACTGAGAATCCCTCTGTGCTTTCAGAAAGGATGTCAAGAAATATTCCCACATATTGCATCTCTGTGCATTTGCCACGTGAGCTGCTTTGATTTCGGGCTTTTACATATACAATGAAGATAAATCTAACCACTATATTTGCAATGTATGTGTACAGAGCATGGTGTTCTGTTCAGTCCTTTTAGCACAGGGAAGCTGGACCACCTGAGACACAGGTAACTTGAGAATCAAGGGAGAGACTGACATGGCCTGGAGTGAGATTACAGTTCTAAGGGCAAGATGTAGGCATCTAGCTCCCCATAGAATCAATGGAAAGCAGTAAGCACCTCCACATCTTTTTGTGGATCTTCAGTTAAATACCTACCATAATTACCATTGAGAGCATGAATACCCCTTCTGAAAAGAATACAGTTGCATATAGTCCCTGACAAAAGCCCATAGTGGAAGGATTTTGGAAGATAAAAGGAATCAACAGAGCCATATCAGTGTTCAGAAGATGGTTTCTTAAAAGCTCCCAGAAATATTCACCTTTCCATTAAAAGAGCTGATTTGGAAAGACCGTATTTGTACCCTCGAATTAAATTTCCCACATCCTGCTATGAATGCCATTCCTTTGAAAAAGGAACCCTCAAGCTTGTATCATTGGAATCAAACATTCAAGAAATGTGATGGAGGGAAACAGAGGCGTCAGTGGATGGCAGCTTGCTTAACCCAACCGCCAGATGAAAAGCAAATGTATTAAGAACTCTGACGTCAAATGACAGGCATCTTTCCAAGAGAAATTCTGTCAGAACTTCACATAAATCAAAAGACAGATTGTGAAGCTTTTTATTGGCAATTGCACTTGTTCATGAAGTAAGATAAATTAATAGTGAGCAGAAAGGTAAGCCAAAAGGCATCTTCATTTTGCAGACTTTGCCTTGCAGCTCTGGAATTTCCTGAACTGACAATTGTTAAGAAAATCCAGGGATGGTGTGTTCACATCTATGATTAGCTGCAAAGAAAATTAAATTGCAAACACAAGAAGTGCTTCCTAACTAGATATTTAGATGGAATTTGAGACAAAGGAAAGCATGGGAAAAAGGTGCATTTTAGCCAGCTTTGCACTTCTCTAACAGTGGTCACAGCCAGGACCTTAACGCCAAGGAAATTTAGAGCTGTTCTAAACTACTTATGCCTTTGGATAGCTTTCTCTGAGTTTTATGGTGGCATATAGTTTGGCCAGGAGTGTAAATTGTGATCTTGGGTTCAAAAACTCTCTGGAGAATTTTCCAGACTGTCACTGCTATGACAGTTGGAAAGCAGACAAGTGTTTCAGTAACAACAGTCCAAAGGACAGTCTGTCCTCAGAATCACTGCTACAAACACAACTTCAGTTGCCCAAGCCTAGATTGCTTCTCCAAAAGAGAGTTGACAGAACTCATAGACAGCAGATAAACGCTACGGCCAATACGTCAATGATTAATTTGAAGAAGGCAAAATTTATTGTTTTTTGAATGTCTAGTCAAGCCTGATAGTTTTAAAGTACCTGAAAAATATAGTTACATAGTTTTCCTGACACTGTGGGATAAATATTCTCACATCTACATTTTTTTCTGTTGAAAATTATTTCACCAAACAAAATCTACTAAAGAACTAATAAACAGACACTGCCAAAGAGTGATTTACCTTTTCCTCAGAGAGATGTTCTCCCAAGGTGCTTCTCTCTCTCCTTTGACTACAGAAATCTACAAAGGAAGACTGAATGTAGGCAACAAACTTCAGGTCTGAGATGCATTTTTAGATTACTTATGATAGAAACCACTGATAGAAGTAGATGGTAACATTGCCTTCATGCTTACATGTCTTGCATATACCTGTGTTTTCACTGGTGGGTTACATTTGAGTTGACAGTCTCATTTTTGCATCTGCTTGGTTCTGTGAAAGAACTTAAATCTTCTTCCTCATCTATTCTAAACAAACAGAAGTATTTGCATTAAGTTTTTACCTTTACCTGGTTTCCCCAGTTATTTTGTTTTCATTCTAAATTGTTTATTGTGTTTTACAGAAATTAAACCTCAAATTTGGAAAAATGCATAATACTTGTAACTAAAATTTGTTGGTTTTAGGAGATCCTTGCTCTTGAGGAAAACCTCAAGCTCAGCAACAAAACCCTGAGTGTGGAGACATAAGCCAACAAATATGCATTGTCCAAAGAATGAATGTTTATGAAAAATCACAAATGTAGAGAAAAGTTAAGAAAAACTTGATATAACCATTCAAGAAATATTTTCAGAGCTAGAAATTATCTTTCTTGTTATTATTCTATTATTATTATTATAGATTTGGGCAGCGACAAATGAAATAAAGTAAAAAACCCAACACGTTTCCTCCACCCATCCCCTTTTGCCCAGAGAAGTTACCCAAATTACATCATCATCAGTTTTCACGACTCAGTTGGATAAAAGCTTAAGAAATCTGGTCTGTCCTAAAAGCTGAAGCTACTTCAAGTAGACTGGACTAGAGAACTCCAAAGTTCCTGTCTGAATTATTCTATCCTTTCACCCTAATAATTCAGTAAATTAAAAAGAGAAGCATAAAGGAAATGTGATCATCTGACAGTTATGCTAGTATGACTCACACCATGAATGCAAGCAGTGCTAAGTCCCATTCATATTGTGCTCTCAATACCTGTAAGCAGTCAAATACAGCATCGCTGTATAAAAGGATTACTTTTCAATAGTGTATGTGTCGTTATTTATGATGTAGAAATTGGATTTAAATATGTCCTAAGATTTATGAGCAGTTGTTAAAGCAAGAATGCTGCTGAAGTGATTTTATAAGTGTAATACTCATTGTTCACATATTAAAGACTATAACTGCAATAAACAGGTACAACGAAGAATTTACTTCTCAAGGTGCAGATGTTCATTGTGATTTGCATTTCTACCCCCAGAAATTCTTGAGGCTATCAAATGTTGCAATCCTGGCATTTGTGAAGATAGCCTGCTTCAGGAAAAGCCACCATTGTTTTCAAGCTTGTCATGTGCTCTGGCACAAAGAATACACTTTCCTACAGGAAGGATTTCCAGGCTTAAGAATCCAAGGAATGCATGTGGTTCTGACAGAATTATTAAGTTTGCAACAGTGCATCTATCTTAGAGAGATTAACGGCATGCGTGTTCTGTAACATGGGCATCACAGAGTTTTGGGATAATAGACACAATTTTTTCCCTTTGAATTCTCTGATAAAAGATTCTCAATTTATTTCATAGATAATTCTGACTATATCAAGACTCCTATGGATAACATGTGTAAGCTCCATTTATGATAGGCTGCATGATCTTTAAGCAACATTGATATTGTAAGCTATATATGCCCTGCATTTGGCAAGCCTGTCAGTGTTTGGAAGTTGCTTTAACTGGCCTCACTTCATGGGAATACATCACATATGAAATTGCACATCTGGACAGAGTCAGAACACCTGGAAGGTACTTCCAAACAGCTGAAGTAAATTTCAAGTTTTTGATAGTCCATGACCATATGAGATCTGAAATATGACTTATTTCATCCGTGTCACAGAAAATGTAAAACTCACTTTAGTTTAGCCATGATGACCAAGATGAACCTCTTCTCTGCTCCAGTTCTTCTTTCTGGTAACATTTATGTTCCTACTGGAAACTTTTTGTTTAACTTTTTTCTTTTTACTTGGCACTCTTTTTCATGTCTGATTGTCCACTTTCCTGAAGGATGGAAGTAGCCACAGTCACTCTCCTACAAAAGTTATCCTTAAGCTTTTCCTCTCCAGAACATTTGCAGCCATCTTGAGCCTACTGGGAGAAACTACTTTTTAAAACAGTCTTTGGCTAAGAAAAAACAACAAAGATAAAAAATGTCTCTTTCTAAAAAATGATGCTATAAAAAGACTGAAAAATAGAGCAGCAGTACCTTAACCAAACTGAAGGTCAGCTTTTCCTTTGCTGCTTGACTTTTCTATCACCGAATACAAACAGCAGTGCTGGATGCCTATTTTCCACAAAGAACATATGCATTTTTAAGTACAGTTGAAAGAAACAGTATATGCTGGCTCCAACTAAATACAGTACTGCCAGCATTCCTTCTCCTCTGTGAGGCAAGTCATGCCCCTGGAAGATCAGAAGTGCCGATTTAGCAAAGGTCAGCATGATGCACATGAGCTTCTTGCTCGTCACCAGTCAAGACGCTAGTGTTTGTCGTCATAAAAAGCCAAAAGATCAGTCTTAACACAATGTACCAAACTTAAGACAGACCTTGACCTGAAAAAGATTTCTGCTCTTTCACTTTATCTGAAGAATCTGAATATGCAAAACCTATCAAAGTTAAAGATATTTCAACCAAATGTTTGTTTTGGGCTTAAATCTAATTTCTTATAGTTATTGCACTATTCTTTACAATTTCTTTTGAGTATTCCCAGCTAGTAATGTATTTGGTACAGCCCTCCATCATTCTGTAACTAATTATTCTTTTTTCCTAGCAGTTTTCCTTCCTTTGTTTGTTTCACCTTCCCTGTTGTACACATGGCCAAAACATTCAAACCCGTCTCCTAAAGCCTGCTAAGCATCCAATGAGATGAGAATATCTGGGTAACTATATGTGCTCTTTCAAATTGTCAGCATTTACTTCCTTTGGAAATGGACATGGGAAGATCATAGGCAGGAGTCCAATGCCAGCCAGAATAAATAAAAAATAAATAAGTAATCTTATAGAATCTAGAAAATGAGTTGTATGTGGTCTTCCAATCCATGCCTCAGTTGCAACCAGAGGCATTTATACCTTTGTCAGTCCTGATATTAGTTTGTTTAAATTACTCTTTAGGAGCCCTACAACTGCAGACATTCCCCAGTTTCTGAAGCTCTCCAAAGTGTACTTCTACTTCCTATGGTAAGAAATTATCCTGGTATTTAAACTGATTTTCCCTGCTGCTTTTTATCTCATCCACTGTGGACCTAGGCATGTTGTTCTATTTGTCTTTCTTAAATTTTATCTATTTAAAAATTGTTATTAAATGCTTCCTCCTCTCCTTCATCTTTCACCCTTTGTATGGCAAGCTTTCTAGATGTTTCTATTTTTTTCCTTGTTTTTCTCCACGTTGTCTGTAGTTGGTCTACACTGTCTGTAGTTTGTCTACATCATCTCTAGTTGGTCTACACCAAAGTACACTGCAAGACCTACTAAAAACTAAATATAGCTGAGGCCTTATTAATGTTGACAAATCTGAAGTTTACTTCATGCCTCTTACAAGCTATAGTACGAAATATCCTGGAACATTGTTATGTGACATAGTTCAGTCATGTTGAGACTGGGACCTATGCTAACTGCCACATTTGCTGAAGAGCAGCTACAGAAGTAATTCTTCCCCTGTCATATTAGGATTGTTTTTGCCTAAATTATTGCTCACACTTGTCATACAGGATTGTAACCCTAATAAACATAATTCTATTCATTTAGACTCCTCATTTTGTCTTTGCTTTTCAAGGGTATAAGTAAGACTAAAGCAAGTATGATTCTGAGCTATTAATGAAGAAGTGACTTTTATGACTGGGCGAAAAGACCTTAAGGATTGAAATACTTATTACCAAGTCTTGCAGTTTGAGGAGTTAGTTAGATTTTAGCTTATCCAAGAGCGAAAGAGTAATAACTTGCCCTGTTTTGTATCTTTCTGCCTGTAATAAAGAGGCATTGGTCTACTCTTTCAAAGTTGGGCGTTACCCTTATAACCCTTGCCATTGATTACTCGATAAAAAAATACTGTTGTGAGTTCTCTGAAGGGTTATACCTAAATTCTATTTATAATCTAAATCTAGGACTTCCTCTAAGTAGAATCTTGGGCTTGCACCAGGACCTCTGACTTCCACTAACAGTTTTTTTGGCTTCTAACTGGAATTTAAAGTGAAACCACTGAAAGAATTATGATATATGTGGACAACTGCTAAAAATTAACAGGAAGAAAAAGTTCTATCTTTTTTCCCCAAAATACTCTATTTCGGATACATTTTAATGTTTAGCTAAACAAGTGAGGAGGCCCCTTTCTTTGCATAATTTTAATAAACAGATATTTTGATACTTCACTATTTCATTCCCAGTTTCCCTGAGATTCCCAAGTTGTTCTGTCATGGGAAATACCAAAATAAAGGAGTGTCTTGCAGAAGAGAAGCTTGTTTTCAGATGGTCTTCTTCTAGGGACTCTAATTTAAATTCAGTTCCTCCCCTTGGTTTCTTTGAACTAACCATTTACACCAGCCTGAATGTTACCTCTTCTATGGAGAAGAGGGTTCATGTTTAGGAGCTATCTTGAGAGGATAAGGAACTCCATCAATTCCTGCAGCCGCCAGACGAGACCAGTACACTTTCTGATAGGCAATCTACCCGCTGGAGGTCTGATGAGACCTCATGTTCTCAGCTTTGAACCTCTGTTTTCCCCTTGTTCACCTTTATCCTGGAGTATATCATTGAGATGCAAAGCTTAGAGTGGAACAAGGAGGACAGCTAATGCACCAGAGCTGGTCTCTTGTTCCAAAAACTGGTTATGATAGACAAATTTCTAAAACTTATGCTGTGAGTGCACTACAATCTATTAAATTCACTAAGCATGAAAGTCTTCAGTGTCAGGTCCAATTTTGAATGACAGCACCTTATATCTTGATAGTGAACGTTTTTTATAGCATCATTAAGATTAACAGCTGCAGTTCATGTCTCCCACACATCTGAGTGTGTCCAACACATTCGAGCTGTTTAGTTCAAGCAACTTTCTCAGAAGAGTATGGATAGAGGACTGTAAGCTGGTTGAATCCCAAAATGACCAAGACCACATAGAAGAAAGGCTAGGATGTTCAAGCAATATTTCAGCCTTGTGTCACAAGCTCTTAAGCCTTCAATTGCGGAGTTGCTCTCATTCCATTGCATCTGGAAAAAGACTAGGGATGGAAAGCTTAAATAAGGCTAAATTCCAAAGATACTAGGTGTTATTTCAAAAAGTTGGCATCTCAAGTGGTCTTCTTCCATGAGAATGTGAGTACAGCGTGTATGATCTCTTGCTGAATCTCAGGAAACTTTGTGAGTGTTTACCAAAATTCCATAAGAAAATCATAATTTTCCCCCACTTGTTTTTAAAAGCAGGTTCTAATGGAAATACACACAAACACAAAATATACTGTGTTCCCTGCTCACGAGTTATAACAAAAACATTTAATTGTGCCTATTTTAACTCATCATCCTTAACTGTACATTAAGCCCATGAATTACTATATCATGTACCTCTGCCATGTTTTGGCTACAGAAGAGAACACAATCTTTTCAATTAACTGCTGTGAGAACAATGCTTGTTTTGTCCTAATCCTTTTAATGTTTAAATGTTACATTCATTTTGAATAAAATTTTGTCCATTTTTACCAGTCTAGGAAGAGTAATGTAGAATTTCTTGTGAAAATGCACACATGTATGCTGCCTAGAATAGAAATATTAAAGTTACATTTTATAAAGTTGTCTTTACACCTTCCTCCAAATTCAAAACAAGAAGGAACATCTCTTAAGGAGCTAGAATAGCATGTTACTGGGTTTCTATTTTGTTTTGTTTTATTACAGAAATATGGAAAAATGTCTTGAAACACTATATTTCTTTACTTCCAAATAGTAACCACTTTCAGAAGTGTGTAGTGTTGTACATAATACCGTGGTTTTTTAAGAATAATGTTGAGTGATTTATTGCTATCATTCTCGTGTTCTCAAACACTTCATTTTTGTCAGCTACAAAATGAAGCATTATTCAGCAACGTGATATCCTAAGACCTGTGACATAGGATACGGATCCCTGTTCCAGTCTTTCTCCATTAATCTCCTCTTGTAAAAGGTTAGACTTTAGTGAGATGAATATGTCCCACCACAAACTACTCAAAAGTGACAGTTACCACTAGCTCCTAGAAATGGGATGGAGTTCAAAATCTTACAGGTTCTTCAACACAACTTATCTTGATCAAGCCTGGATTTCTTTGTTCTGGTTTTATTATTTGTTCACAAAATAAAAATGCTTACATAGACCTCCAAGACAACCTAGAACCTAACCTAATATACTTGATATTTCCTTTGTTGCTAAATACTTGCTTAAGATTCTCGTGCATACTCCAACAAAGAAAAAAATAAATCAGTTACAAAGAGAATCTTGTTTCCAGGTTCTAACAAGGACCAGCAAATGGAACTGCAAAAACATATGGTCATAACACGACTCCAACAAAAGTTAGTCTGTGTGCAGTGTGTTTATGTGAAATTCATCAGGAACTGGACACAAAGGCAGCAGCAGCCGCAGCAGCCTTGTCTGTGCTCTGTCCTAGCTAGACTGAACCGCACTCAAAAGCTCAGTTCCAGTTTTCCTTACAGAATCCAATGTCTCATGTTCTCCAGAATGAAAGAAATCAATAGAGGGGTCTCGTGGCAGTTGGTAAGAGCATTCCTTTCACCAAATAATGAGTAAGAGCGGAGGAGATTCTCTTTCCAAAAGGAACATATTTGCCTTTTCCAGAAAATACCTCATGAGATCTTTCTTTGTATGAAAGACCAATCTGCGAAATAAATGAGTTCTGCTTGTTTGACTGAAAACTAACCAAGACCCTAAAAAAGAAACAGCAAAAATAAAATCTCTGGTTTTGGGGCAAGGGGTAGGGGGGAAGAAACTTCTCATTTTCCCCTCTTTTGCTCTGCTGTGTGGTAAACTATCAACTGCTAAGTGCTGAACAACTGAAAACATGTGTACAGGTTGGGAAAGAAGCTGGGAGTGGCCTGAAGAGGTTTTCAACACATGCTCATGATGTTGACTCTATCACATGCACAAGCTTGTAAAAGTGGAACCGTATAAAAGGGAAAACTACATTTACAGCTGATGCTGCCTGAGCCTAGCGGAGAGCCAAGAAGATGTTTCAGATGGTTTGTTTATCTCTGCCTAATAGGGCTACAAGCCTCTGACATTTCAACAGATATTTTCCACCACAGCAGGGATGAGTTAGCGGGCATTCCACGTGCATGTGGTTTTTCAGCATGACGCTCCTGTCTCACATCTAGTTCAGTGTAGCATTTTGTTCATGTGGACACAAAACATTCTACTAGGTGCTGGCTAAACAGGAATTGTTTATAAGCTCACGGGAACGGGAAAAAAATAGAGAACAAAGTATAAAATTCTGATTTTCAGTCTAAGCACGTGTTGAAGTTGGACCCACTACTGGAAGTCTTAATAAACTGGAGTGAGACGAAATTACTGTGAATAGTGTATGTACTTCCTTTATGTTTCAAGGCCTGTGAAGACAAGATATTAGTGCAGGTCTTTCCACTCACTACAAGGACTTTTGAGAATTCCTCTTTCTATATGGCCAACTTATGATGCTTGTACATATTAAAAGGTTGGAAATTTCCACTGCTTGCCAGACAAAACTTTTGGAGAAGGTACTGGAAATTAGTTTGGAAGGTATTTTGTGGCCTGGAAATAACTACAGATTTTAATTGCCAGGTATATATATCTTTTAAAAAGGAAAATAGGAAGAAAAGACCTACCTCTCATAACTATACATGAATCATTAATAAAAGAACAGTTGTTTCAGTGGGTTATTTACAACATCTTTATTTAGGCATCGAACAGATTATTGGGTTAAGAGATGGGGCTCCCTCTATGGTCAAGATAGAGAAATATGTATCTGCAAAGGTGACTGCTAGAATCAGTTGTTTATAATCTAACTTTGCTGCTCTGATTTGTCCTCTTCAGGCACCGGTCTTTCTCCATTGACAATAGAGATAGCTGAGTTTGAGCATCTAACAACAGTTTATTCCCCACCTATGTTGGACTGTAACAAAGAGCAGTGTTGTCAGGAACAGGACATCAGTTAAGTGGTGGCCATGATATACCTTGAAGCAATGCCTCCATGAGGCATAAATAGCTCACCTTGTATTTTTACCCTTCTGTTTTTTTGTCTTTCAAGACATTGCCATAAATAGAGGCATGGTAGAGAAAGCAGGGAAGAATCAAACATGCTCCATATTTTATTTCTTCTCCATGATTTGGACTATTTGAAAAACAATTCATGCTTGACAGTGTTTCCAGACATTTTCTGATTCATATTAACACCACTTCTGTTTGCAATTTAATAGTATTTCCTATAGAAATTATGAAAAGCAAATGTCTAAATATCCAACTGCATGTTAAGTAGTCTGATGGACAGTGGTTTTGATGGCAGAAGCAAGTAAAGAATGATTTCCAATTGTGAAAAACAAAAAATCATTATCATTAAGAAGTTCCAGCAAGATCCACTGCCATAGATGGTGGACAGGGGCTGTGCCACAGACGTCCTGAGCTACTTGAGTCAAGGTCTTATTTCAGCTTTGCATTTATAAATGTAGTTATAATATTCATTACAGAACACTGAAATGATCATGCAAGTTATCTGTGATATTACTTAGGCATAGACCTGAAAAACAGATTTTCTAATCTGTTAAAAGTATAAGCTGGGAGTTGTATCATACTTGTAGGAAAGGACGTAGACATCACCTTTGTGTGCTTCATTTTTATTAAGGAAATCATAAAGCGTCTTGACACATTGTGCTGATGGCACCCTGATGCCTAGATTGAATATGGAAATTGGACTTTAAATCACTAAGGTGAAAATAGAGGTTACATTTTCTAAAGCATGTATCCGTAATTTCAAGAAATTAAGCAAGCTGCATTTCATCTTCATCCCATGGATCTTCCTGTCCCTGTTCATTCTTCCTGACCCACTTTCTGACCTGTTTAAGCCTTAATTTATAACTAATTTTACAAATATCTCAATGAATTCTGTAAAGGACTTCATAAACTAAGGTAGCATTTAAAAGCAATAAAGCAATAAAAGCAATAAAGATGACAAAATGTGACCCTGTAGTTTGCAGAACTATTCTGTCATGGAAACAACTGTTTCTGCTAGTAAATTGTGAGGGTATAAAAGCAATTGCTACAAATCCTCTTTTTCACTATATTGTCTCCTGTCATGTCAGATAATTCAATTATTATACTCACGACATTCAAACTGTAAGTACCAAATATGAATTCAAGGTTATTGAGTATAGCCTGCTGAATTCAGAGGATTTAGTATATGAATATAGCATTTCTATTAAATTTGACTATCCCTGTTGAGGAAAGGAAAGAAAAAAACAGCTGAAACATTGCAAGGCGATCTTAATTTGGAACCAAAACGGGTTACATAGCAGAGAAAAAATGTGTACAGACACCAGAGGTCAGTGAAACCTATCTTGTCAGTAGGGATTGAGCTGAAGAGTAGGACAAAGGTGCAACTTTAACCAGCATCTGAAATTCATTATATTTCCAAATGTAAATTCCAACACACGTGGGGAATTTGAGTTCTGAGTCTGTATAATATTCCATACTTACACCCCACCTCACCCCCCCAAGACATCTATTATTTTTGAATGCTTTCTTTGCTTTATTTTGGCTTTTTCCATCACAATGACATTCATTTGAATTAAATATGTGTTAAATAAGAATTAATAACATATCCTCTAATAAAACTGTTAAGAAACACAGTGTCACATCTTAGCCTGGATCTGCAAAGGCCACTAAAAGAAGAGAGTGAAACACAATGTTTGGTTTTGTTCCTGTGTATAGGGGGTGGTTTACAAATTTTGCAGTGTTCTTTCACACAGCTATGTTTCATGGGGAATTATACCCCATCTGGTTAAAAATGAGCACAAAGCAGATCAAAGTCACAGAAAGATCAGGGCTGGAATGTCACCCTGGCTCAGAATAGTAAAGAATAGGTTTGCTAAGGTGTTATGCAAAGATCTTAATGTCCTGTGCTTTCTTCTCCAGCTGTCACCCTCCTTTTTACTGGATTTTTTCCCCTCTATTTCTTTCCCACTCCTCTTTTTGCAAGTTTTCTTAAAGGAGAAACAAATCAAAGAGCTTTTAATTTGAATCTAGCTTTAAAAGCTCCAAAGTCTAAGTGAAACCGAGATCAGATAAAGTTAATAAACCCCAGCTCTAACGGGAATCATTGATGATAGTCCTTATTTAACTTCCTTCATGATTTGATGCTTAGGAATACAGCTGTCATCTTTCATCTTCTCTTTTTATCTAGACTGTTCTTTCACTTATCTGTAGATGATGCAAATCACTGTAGCTCCACTGAAAACAACTCAATTGTACTAATTCAGAGCAGCTGAGACACTTTTCAGTCCTCTGCTCTGTACTTATTTAGCAATAAGAAGTCTTTAAGTTCCAACTTTATATTTTTGTTGCTTAGACATTTGCTCTATACTAATTTTACCAAATTGATTTTATTTTTCGTTCAAAGTTGCTTTTAACTTTCCTACAGTTCAAAGATACGGTCCCTTTCCTCTTCTGCTTTTCTCTGCTGAACATTTTCTTTTGGAACATCCTGTAACTCTATAACGCAGCCTCTTCCTTTGGGAGGTACCAGGCCTCTGTAATAGTTATTATGTCCTAACTTTCATTTGTCATGCTTCTGTCCACCATTAAGCTTCTTTCTCTGTTTGCACTTAGTTAGAAGCACTTAATTTATTTTCCAGTTTCCTCAAAAATAATCATGATCGAGTTTTTATGATTTTCCTTGGTTTAAGTCTGTATTCCTTTATGTATTCCCTATAATTGCAATATTATAAACATTTACTCAAAACCAATATCTCCATCTATCTCCATGTTAAAATACAATTGTTTTCCTCTCTTCACCAGAAAGAATTAGTTCTGACTTAATTTGTTCAATTTTCTTTATCATTCTTCATTCCTCTCATTCCCATGTGTGTAGAGCAGGCATATTAGGTTCATTGTCTGCTGCTTTGCTCAGTGATAATATGCTTACTCTCAAAATGTTGTTGTGGGCAAAATGGAACATACCATATATAAGCAGTTATGAGTTTATTACCAGTCCAACTTGCTCTTTTACAGTCAGATATTCAAAATTCTCAGGTAATACAAAAAAAACTCTTAATAACGCAGTTAAAGTTGTTGCACAAAACCATCCCAGCATCCACTCCTTTCTTATGGTGTTATATTCAACCTTCCAGCACCCCTCTGGGTCCTAATCTTGACAGTTTCTGTCTTCCTCAAAAAAAAAAAGAGGTGTCGTGCTTACAATAAGTTGTCAACATCCCAAAGTCTTCACTAGGAGGAGCGCGATGCTTGTTTTAAGGGTTTCTTTCTTCCCAAGAGGTGCACAATGTTGGTAGGGATGCTGTTTTCCTCCTTTTTCTTGGGGTTCTCGTCTGTTTATTTTTTGACTTTTTTAAGACAATGTATTCGCATGTTCTTTCTTTTTATTGTTTCCCATTTATACAGTTCTTCTGTTCTCCTTGTTATCTCTAACATCTCTATCTCTTTTCTTTTTCTGACTCAGGATATTGCACGCTTGCAGTGACTATGGATTGACAAGTCTGATTTGTGTTTACAGTCTGGGAGATCTGGTGTCATCCTGAGCCTGTGCTCTTCTGCACTGCATTTTATTCTAGTCATATACAGTTCAGTCCATACAGAATAACTACCTGTCATTAGTGTAAACTGGAACTAAACTGCGGTGACCTTAGACATTGGTTACCTGACTGCTAGACAGTTGCTGTCACAACTGAAACAAGCTAACATCAGCTCAGGCCAAGAAAAACCCAGGTAAATCTGGAGACTGGTATTGTCAGGCTAGGACAAAAGCCAGAGTAAGGACATCGAATTTTAACTTCTTGGGAAAAATCGTTGTTTATAAAGAATCAGTAATTTTATTCAGCAATTACCTGAAATTGAAAGCCAAAATTAATACTTCTACAGCTGATAGCACAAAATAATGACTCAGTCATAGAAAAAAAAATTAAATAAAAGCTGTTTCTTTGCCTCGTCATTGTACAAGAACATCTGCCTAGGCTGTGTGAATAAAAAAAAAAGCCCCTTTGTGATAGAGTAGATAAGAGGATGGGAAAAAAAATCCAGTACTTTCCTCTTATAAAACCAGAATTTAGCAATTCTAAGATGCCAGGAAAATGGCTTATGAAACCAGAAATCCTTGAAAAGGGTACTAAGGACTTGAATAGTTCCAGTATGTTTGGTATACTGGCAGCAAAATGCCTTTTCCACCAGAACTTCTGCCACAGATCACCACACTCTGTAAGAAATATGGACCACTTGAAGCCACATGAAAGCAGGTTTGAATTCCAGTGGAGAATTTTAAGCAGCAGAGAATAAATGAAGTAATGATAAATTATTATTATCTTATGTGAAAGGGTAGGAAGTATAGGTCAAGATCACCACTTTCTTCTCCACTGTAATGGCCAGAAATCAATTTCCTGGCACTACTCGATGAAGAATTGTAATTCCACACTTCAGCAAAGGTTATCCTGATCCACAACCAATTACCACACTCACTCCAAGTGAGATTTATGTTCTTTACTGGTGACTTTTTCTGCACCTCGTAACATTGAGGCAGGAAGTTCTGAAAGTTCTGCAAGATATCAGATCCTCTGTGACAGATCCATATCTTCTTTTGATGACACAAAGTTACCCAGAAACTGTAAGTAACCTTAAAATAAAAATGCTGCGTTAAAGGAAAGCATCTCCACACCTTCATAAATCTATTAAGTGAACCAATATAAGTTTAGCTACTGAAGCAGTGAATCTCACTAAATCAGTCTCACTCTTTGTTTCTCGTTCTCTCCAGAGCTATCAGCAGCAAAATGAAGGTCCGATTTCAACGCCACTTTGGCTGCACTAGCATTCTTGATATGAAATCTATTTGAGGTCTAGAGAAAAACAATGGCAATTGGAACATTGGGATTAGATTTTATGTTTATACCACTATACAGAAGAAGGTTATTGTTTCAGCAAGCCTGCCCAGCTACACATTGAAAATAGTTTGGTTAATGTGTCTCTTCTTTTCAGGCTTAAATAGATGGAGGGTTTTTTGAGAGAGTCATGTTCTCTCTTTTTTGGTTCCTTTTCAAAATTATTTCACAAGAAATGTCTTAACATATTTCTACTCATGTGCTATATTCAAAAGATGTTTATCAGTATATTTATGCTTCCAGGTTGTTACAGTACAGGAATACCTTAGATTTGAATAGCTTTAGGTAGTCATTTACTGTTACCCTTAGCTCTCTGATACATGGAATACTTTCTGATCAGCAGAAGACCGTTGAAGGACAGATAATCTAGAGACTCAGGCAAGGTTCAAATTTCTTGTGAAGAGGAAGAAGTGAGAGGATTTTTTACATTCTGTGAAAGTGTTTCTCTTCCTAAGAGTCAAAGTGCATACTTAATTTTTTTGTTCATTGTCTTTCACTTGAGAAAGAAATTGCCCTTTATCACATATGTGCATGTCTTATACCAGAAAACACCTAGACTTACTGATTGAAGGACCAGGACATCCATGAGGTTAAAGCCTTTCTAAGAAGAATTTACTTTTAATTTTATGTTGCTATATTCCATCAAGCATCTGTGCCTGTAGGGAA